>NW_026968296.1:0-245000 GCF_028390025.1 Pseudophryne corroboree
GTAAGAGCTCTGCAAGACAGCTTTTCCTTGCCAATACTCTCTCTTTTGCAAAGAGCTGCGCATTGGAAAAAATCAGGGCTATGTCGTGTAGATGATGGCCTAACAGGAGGCTTTAAAATTTTCTTACTAGTGTCCTTCGTTTGGGAGAAAAATGCAAAGGTACAAGACAGCTTTTCCTTGCCAATATCTCTCTTTTGCAAAGAGCTGCGCATTGGAAAAATCAGGGCTATGTCGTGTAGATGATGGCCTAACAGGAGGCTTTCAAATTTTCTTTCTAGTGTCCTTCGTTTGGGAGAAAAATGCAAAGGTACAAGACAGCTTTTCCTTGCCAATATCTCTCTTTTGCAAAGAGCTGCGCATTGGAAAATCAGGGCTATGTCGTGTAGATGATGGCCTAACAGGAGGCTTTAAAATTTTCTTTCTAGTGTCCTTCGTTTGGGAGAAAAATGCAAAGGTACAAGACAGCTTTTCCTTGCCAATATCTCTCTTTTGCAAAGAGCTGCGCATTGGAAAATTCAGGGCTATGTCGTGTAGATGATGGCCTAACAGGAGGCTTTAAAATTTTCTTTCTAGTGTCCTTCGTTTGGGAGAAAAAATGCAAAGGTACAAGACAGCTTTCTCCTTGCCAATATCTCTCTTTTGCAAAGAGCTGCGCATTGGAAAATTCAGGGCTATGTCGTGTAGATGATGGCCTAACAGGAGGCTTTAAAATTTTCTTTCTAGTGTCCTTCGTTTGGGAGAAAAAATGCAATGGTACAAGACAGCTTTTCCTTGCCAATATCTCTCTTTTGCAAAAGAGCTGCGCATTGGAAAAATCAGGGCTATGTCGTGTAGATGATGGCCTAACAGGAGGCTTTAAAATTTTCTTTCTAGTGTCCTTCGTTTGGGAGAAAAATGCAAAGGTACAAGACAGCTTTTCCTTGCCAATATCTCTCTTTTGCAAAGAGCTGCGCATTGGAAAATTCAGGGCTATGTCGTGTAGATGATGGCATAACAGGAGGCTTCTAAAATTTTCTTTCTTGTGTCCTTCGTTTGGGAGAAAAATGCAAAGGTACAAGACAGCTTTTCCTTGCCAATATCTCTCTTTTGCAAAGAGCTGTGCATTGGAAAATTCAGGGCTATGTCGTGTAGATGATGGCCTAACAGGAGGCTTTAAAATTTTCTTTCTAGTGTCCTTCGTTTGGGAGAAAAATGCAAAGGTACAAGACAGCTTTTCCTTGCCAATATCTCTCTTTGCAAAGAGCTACGCATTGGAAACTCAGGGCTATGTCGTGTAGATGATGGCCTAACAGGAGGCTTTAAAATTTTCTTTCTAGTGTCCTTCGTTTGGGAGAAAAATGCAAAGGTACAAGACAGCTTTTCCTTGCCATATCTCTCTTTTGCAAAGAGCTGCGCATTGGAAAATTCAGGGCTATGTCGTGTAGATGATGGCCTAACAGGAGGCTTTAAAATTTTCTTTCTAGTGTCCTTCGTTTGGGGAGAAAAATGGCAATGGTACAAGACGCTTGTCCTTGCCAATATCTCTCTTTTGCAAAGAGCTGCGCATGATGAAAATCAGGGCTATGTCGTGTAGATGATGGCCTAACAGGAGGCTTTAAAATTTTAATTCTAGTGTCCTTCGTTTGGGAGAAAAATGCAAAGGTACAAGACAGCTTTTCCTTGCCAATATCTCTCTTTTGCAAAGAGCTACGCATTGGAAATTTCAGGGCTATGTCGTGTAGATGATGGCCTAACAGGAGGCTTTAAAATTTTAATTCTAGTGTCCTTCGTTTGGGAGAAAAATGCAAAGGTACAAGACAGCTTTTCCTTGCCAATATCTCTCTTTTGCAAAGAGCTACGCATTGGAAAATTCAGGGCTATGTCGTGTAGATGATGGCCTAACAGGAGGCTTTAAAATTTTAATTCTAGTGTTCTTCGTTTGGGAGAAAAATGCAAAGGTACCTGACAGCTTTTCCTTGCCAATATCTCTCTTTTGCAAAGAGCTGCGCATTGGAAAATTCAGGGCTATGTCGTGTAGATGATGGCCTAACAGGAGGCTTTAAAATTTTCTTTCTAGTGTCCTTCGTTTGGAGAAAAATGCAATGGTACAAGACAGCTTTTCCTTGCCAATATCTCTCTTTTGCAAAGAGCTACGCATTGGAAAATTCAGGGCTATGTCGTGTAGATGATGGCCTAACAGGAGGCTTTAAAATTTTCTTTCTAGTGTCCTTCGTTTGCGAGAAAAATGCAATGGTACAAGACAGCTTTTCCTTGCCAATATCTCTCTTTTGCAAAGAGCTGCGCATTGGAAAATTCAGGGCTATGTCGTGTAGATGATGGCCTAACAGGAGGCTTTAAAATTTTCTTTCTAGTGTCCTTCGTTTGGGAGAAAAATGCAAAGGTACAAGACAGCTTTTCCTTGCCAATATCTCTCTTTTGCAAAGAGCTGCGCATTGGAAAATTCAGGGCTATGTCGTGTAGATGATGGCCTAACAGGAGGCTTTAAAATTTTCTTTCTAGTGTCCTTCGTTTGGGAGAAAAATGCAATGGTACAAGACAGCTTTTCCTTGCCAATATCTCTCTTTTGCAAAGAGCTGCGCATTGGAAAAATCAGGGCTATGTCGTGTAGATGATGGCCTAACAGGAGGCTTTAAAATTTTCTTTCTAGTGTCCTTCGTTTGGGAGAAAAATGCAAAGGTACAAGACAGCTTTTCCTTGCCAATATCTCTCTTTTGCAAAGAGCTGCGCATTGGAAAATTCAGGGCTATGTCGTGTAGATGATGGCCTAACAGGAGGCTTTAAAATTTTCTTTCTAGTGTCCTTCGTTTGGGAGAAAAATGCAAAGGTACAAGACAGCTTTTCCTTGCCAATATCTCTCTTTTGCAAAGAGCTGCGCATTGGAAAATTCAGGGCTATGTCGTGTAGATGATGGCCTAACAGGAGGCTTTAAAATTTTCTTTCTAGTGTCCTTCGTTTGGGAGAAAAATGCAAAGGTACAAGACAGCTTTTCCTTGCCAATATCTCTCTTTTGCAAAGAGCTGCGCATTGGAAAATTCAGGGCTATGTCGTGTAGATGATGGCCTAACAGGAGGCTTTAAAATTTTCTTTCTAGTGTCCTTCGTTTGGGAGAAAAAATGCAATGGTACAAGACAGCTTTTCCTTGCCAATATCTCTCTTTTGCAAAGAGCTGCGCATTGGAAAAATCAGGGCTATGTCGTGTAGATGATGGCCTAACAGGAGGCTTTAAAATTTTCTTTCTAGTGTCCTTCGTTTGGGAGAAAAAATGCAAAAGGTACAAGACAGCTTTTCCTTGCCAATATCTCTCTTTTGCAAAGAGCTGCGCATTGGAAAATTCAGGGCTATGTCGTGTAGATGATGGCCTAACAGGAGGCTTTAAAATTTCTTTCTAGTGTCCTTCGTTTGGGAGAAAAATGCAATGGTACAAGACAGCTTTTCCTTGCCAATATCTCTCTTTTGCAAAGAGCTGCGCATTGAAAATTCAGGGCTATGTCGTGTAGATGATGGCCTAACAGGAGGCTTTAAAATTTTCTTTCTAGTGTCCTTCGTTTGGGAGAAAATGCAATGGTACAAGACAGCTTTTCCTTGCCAATATCTCTCTTTTGCAAAGAGCTGCGCATTGGAAAATTCAGGGCTATGTCGTGTAGATGATGGCCTAACAGGAGGCTTTAAAATTTCAATTCTAGTGTCCTTCGTTTGGGAGAAAAATGCAAAGGTACAAGACAGCTTTTCCTTGCCAATATCTCTCTTTTGCAAAGAGCTACGCATTGGAAAATTCAGGGCTATGTCGTGTAGATTGATGGCCTAACAGGAGGCTTTAAAATTTTCTTTCTAGTGTCCTTCGTTTGGGAGAAAAATGCAAAGGTACAAGACAGCTTTTCCTTGCCAATATCTCTCTTTTGCAAAGAGCTGCGCATTGGAAAATTCAGGGCTATGTCGTGTAGATGATGGCCTAACAGGAGGTTTTAAAATTTTCTTTCTAGTGTCCTTCGTTGGGAGAAAAATGCAATGGTACAAGACAGCTTTTCCTTGCCAATATCTCTCTTTTGCAAAGAGCTGCGCATTGGAAAAATCAGGGCTATGTCGTGTAGATGATGGCCTAACAGGAGGCTTTAAAATTTTCTTTCTAGTGTCCTTCGTTTGGGAGAAAAATGCAAAGGTACAAGACAGCTTTCCTTGCCAATATCTCTCTTTTGCAAAGAGCTGCGCATTGGAAAATTCAGGGCTATGTCGTGTAGATGATGGCCTAACAGGAGGCTTTTCAAATTTTCTTTCTAGTGTCCTTCGTTTGGGAGAAAAATGCAAAGGTACAAGACAGCTTTTCCTTGCCAATATCTCTCTTTTGCAAAGAGCTGCGCATTGGAAAATTCAGGGCTATGTCGTGTAGATGATGGCCTAACAGGAGGCTTTAAAATTTTCTTTCTAGTGTCCTTCGTTTGGGAGAAAAATGCAATGGTACAAGACAGCTTTTCCTTGCCAATATCTCTCTTTTGCAAAGAGCTGCGCATTGGAAAATTCAGGGCTATGTCGTGTAGATGATGGCCTAACAGGAGGCTTTAAAATTTTCTTTCTAGTGTCCTTCGTTTGGGAGAAAAATGCAATGGTACAAGACAGCTTTTCCTTGCCAATATCTCTCTTTTGCAAAGAGCTGCGCATTGGAAAAATCAGGGCTATGTCGTGTAGATGATGGCCTAACAGGAGGCTTTAAAATTTTCTTTCTAGTGTCCTTCGTTTTGGGAGAAAAATGCAAAGGTACAAGACAGCTTTTCCTTGCCAATATCTCTCTTTTGCAAAGAGCTGCGCATTGGAAAATTCAGGGCTATGTCGTGTAGATGATGGCATAACAGGAGGCTTTAAAATTTTCTTTCTTGTGTCCTTCGTTTGGGAGAAAAATGCAAAGGTACAAGACAGCTTTTCCTTGCCAATATCTCTCTTTTGCAAAGAGCTGTGCATTGGAAAATTCAGGGCTATATCGTGTAGATGATGGCCTAACAGGAGGCTTTAAAATTTTCTTTCTAGTGTCCTTCGTTTGGGAGAAAAATGCAAAGGTACAAGACAGCTTTTCCTTGCCAATATCTCTCTTTTGCAAAGAGCTACGCATTGGAAAACTCAGGGCTATGTCGTGTAGATGATGGCCTAACAGGAGGCTTTAAAATTTTCTTTCTAGTGTCCTTCGTTTGGGAGAAAAATGCAAAGGTACAAGACAGCTTTTCCTTGCCAATATCTCTCTTTTGCAAAGAGCTGCGCATTGGAAAATTCAGGGCTATGTCGTGTAGATGATGGCCTAACAGGAGGCTTTAAAATTTTCTTTCTAGTGTCCTTCGTTTGGGAGAAAAATGCAATGGTACAAGACAGCTTTTCCTTGCCAATATCTCTCTTTTGCAAAGAGCTGCGCATTGGAAAAATCAGGGCTATGTCGTGTAGATGATGGCCTAACAGGAGGCTTTAAAATTTTCTTTCTAGTGTCCTTCGTTTGGGAGAAAAATGCAAAGGTACAAGACAGCTTTTCCTTGCCAATATCTCTCTTTTGCAAAGAGCTGCGCATTGGAAAATTCAGGCTATGTCGTGTAGATGATGGCCTAACAGGAGGCTTTAAAATTTTCTTTCTAGTGTCCTTCGTTTGGGAGAAAAATGCAATGGTACAAGACAGCTTTTCCTTGCCAATATCTCTCTTTTGCAAAGAGCTGCGCATTGGAAATTCAGGGCTATGTCGTGTAGATGATGGCCTAACAGGAGGCTTTAAAATTTTCTTTCTAGTGTCCTTCGTTTGGGAGAAAAATGCAATGGTACAAGACAGCTTTTCCTTGCCAATATCTCTCTTTTGCAAAGAGCTGCGCATTGGAAAATTCAGGGCTATGTCGTGTAGATGATGGCCTAACAGGAGGCTTTAAAATTTCAATTCTAGTGTCCTTCGTTTGGGAGAAAAATGCAAAGGTACAAGACAGCTTTTCCTTGCCAATATCTCTCTTTTGCAAAGAGCTACGCATTGGAAAATTCAGGGCTATGTCGTGTAGATGATGGCCTAACAGGAGGCTTTAAAATTTTCTTTCTAGTGTCCTTCGTTTGGGAGAAAAATGCAAGGTACAAGACAGCTTTTCCTTGCCAATATCTCTCTTTTGCAAAGAGCTGCGCATTGGAAAATTCAGGGCTATGTCGTGTAGATGATGGCCTAACAGGAGGGCTTTAAAATTTTCTTTCTAGTGTCCTTCGTTGGGAGAAAAATGCAATGGTACAAGACAGCTTTTCCTTGCCAATATCTCTCTTTTGCAAAGAGCTGCGCATTGGAAAAATCAGGGCTATGTCGTGTAGATGATGGCCTAACAGGAGGCTTTAAAATTTTCTTTCTAGTGTCCTTCGTTTGGGAGAAAAATGCAAAGGTACAAGACAGCTTTTCCTTGCCAATATCTCTCTTTTGCAAAGAGCTGCGCATTGGAAAATTCAGGGCTATGTCGTGTAGATGATGGCCTAACAGGAGGCTTTAAATTTTCTTTCTAGTGTCCTTCGTTTGGGAGAAAAATGCAATGGTACAAGACAGCTTTTCCTTGCCAATATCTCTCTTTTGCAAAGAGCTGCGCATTGGAAAATTCAGGGCTATGTCGTGTAGATGATGGCCTAACAGGAGGCTTTAAAATTTTCTTTCTAGTGTCCTTCGTTTGGGAGAAAAATGCAAAGGTACAAGACAGCTTTTTCCTTGCCAATATCTCTCTTTTGCAAAGAGCTGCGCATTGGAAAATTCAGGGCTATGTCGTGTAGATGATGGCCTAACAGGAGGCTTTAAAATTTTCTTTCTAGTGTCCTTCGTTTGGGAGAAAAATGCAATGGTACAAGACAGCTTTTCCTTGCCAATATCTCTCTTTGCAAAGAGCTGCGCATTGGAAAAAATCAGGGCTATGTCGTGTAGATGATGGCCTAACAGGAGGCTTTAAAATTTTCTTTCTAGTGTCCTTCGTTTGGGAGAAAAATGCAAAGGTACAAGACAGCTTTTCCTTGCCAATATCTCTCTTTTGCAAAGAGCTGCGCATTGGAAAATTCAGGGCTATGTCGTGTAGATGATGGCCTAACAGGAGGCTTTAAAATTTTCTTTCTTGTGTCCTTCGTTTGGGAGAAAAATGCAAAGGTACAAGACAGCTTTTCCTTGCCAATATCTCTCTTTTGCAAAGAGCTGTGCATTGGAAAATTCAGGGCTATATCGTGTAGATGATGGCCTAACAGGAGGCTTTAAAATTTTCTTTCTAGTGTCCTTCGTTTGGGAGAAAAATGCAAAGGTACAAGACAGCTTTTCCTTGCCAATATCTCTCTTTTGCAAAGAGCTACGCATTGGAAAACTCAGGGCTATGTCGTGTAGATGATGGCCTAACAGGAGGCTTTAAAATTTTCTTTCTAGTTGTCCTTCGTTTGGGAGAAAAATGCAAAGGTACAAGACAGCTTTTCCTTGCCAATATCTCTCTTTTGCAAAGAGCTGCGCATTGGAAAATTCAGGGCTATGTCGTGTAGATGATGGCCTAACAGGAGGCTTTAAAATTTTCTTTCTAGTGTCCTTCGTTTGGAGAAAAATGCAATGGTACAAGACAGCTTTTCCTTGCCAATATCTCTCTTTTGCAAAGAGCTGCGCATTGGAAAAATCAGGGCTATGTCGTGTAGATGATGGCCTAACAGGAGGCTTTAAAATTTTCTTTCTAGTGTCCTTCGTTTGGGAGAAAAATGCAAAGGTACAAGACAGCTTTTCCCTTGCCAATATCTCTCTTTGCAAAGAGCTACGCATTGGAAATTTCAGGGCTATGTCGTGTAGATGATGGCCTAACAGGAGGCTTTAAAATTTTAATTCTAGTGTCCTTCGTTTGGGAGAAAAATGCAAAGGTACAAGACAGCTTTTCCTTGCCAATATCTCTCTTTTGCAAAGAGCTACGCATTGGAAAATTCAGGCTATGTCGTGTAGATGATGGCCTAACAGGAGGCTTTAAAATTTTAATTCTAGTGTTCTTCGTTTGGGAGAAAAATGCAAAGGTACCTGACAGCTTTTCCTTGCCAATATCTCTCTTTTGCAAAGAGCTGCGCATTGGAAAATTCAGGGCTATGTCGTGTAGATGATGGCCTAACAGGAGGCTTTAAAATTTTCTTTCTAGTGTCCTTCGTTTGGGAGAAAAATGCAATGGTACAAGACAGCTTTTCCTTGCCAATATCTCTCTTTTGCAAAGAGCTACGCATTGGAAAATTCAGGGCTATGTCGTGTAGATGATGGCCTAACAGGAGGCTTTAAAATTTTCTTTCTAGTGTCCTCGTTTGCGAGAAAATGCAATGGTACAAGACAGCTTTTCCTTGCCAATATCTCTCTTTTGCAAAGAGCTGCGCATTGGAAAATTCAGGGCTATGTCGTGTAGATGATGGCCTAACAGGAGGCTTTAAAATTTTCTTTCTAGTGTCCTTCGTTTGGGAGAAAAATGCAATGGTACAAGACAGCTTTTCCTTGCCAATATCTCTCTTTTGCAAAGAGCTGCGCATTGGAAAATTCAGGGCTATGTCGTGTAGATGATGGCCTAACAGGAGGCTTTAAAATTTCTATTCTAGTGTCCTTCGTTTGGGAGAAAAATGCAAAGGTACAAGACAGCTTTTCCTTGCCAATATCTCTCTTTTGCAAAGAGCTACGCATTGGAAAATTCAGGGCTATGTCGTGTAGATGATGGCCTAACAGGAGGCTTTAAAATTTCTTTCTAGTGTCCTTCGTTTGGGAGAAAAATGCAAAGGTACAAGACAGCTTTTCCTTGCCAATAACTCTCTTTTGCAAAGAGCTGCGCATTGGAAAATTCAGGGCTATGTCGTGTAGATGATGGCCTAACAGGAGGCTTTAAAATTTTAATTCTAGTGTCCTTCGTTTGGGAGAAAAATGCAAAGGTACCTGACAGCTTTTCCTTGCCAATATCTCTCTTTTGCAAAGAGCTGCGCATTGGAAAAATCAGGGCTATGTCGTGTAGATGATGGCCTAACAGGAGGCTTTAAAATTTTCTTTCTAGTGTCCTTCGTTTGGGAGAAAAATGCAAAGGTACAAGACAGCTTTTCCTTGCCAATATCTCTCTTTTGCAAAGAGCTACGCATTGGAAAATTCAGGGCTATGTCGTGTAGATGATGGCCTAACAGGAGGCTTTAAAATTTTAATTCTAGTGTCCTTCGTTTGGGAGAAAAAGGCAAAGGTACCTGACAGCTTTTCCTTGCCAATATCTCTCTTTTGCAAAGAGCTGCGCATTGGAAAATTCAGGGCTATGTCGTGTAGATGATGGCATAGCAGGAGGCTTTAAAATTTTAATTCTAGTGTCCTTCGTTTGGGAGAAAGAATGCAAAGGTATAAGACAGCTTTTCCTTGCCAATATCTCTCTTTTGCAAAGAGCTGCGCATTGGAAAATTCAGGGCTATGTCGTGTAGATGATGGCCTAACAGGAGGCTTTAAAATTTTCTTTCTAGTGTCCTTCGTTTGGGAGAAAAATGCAAAGGTACAAGACAGCTTTTCCTTGCCAATATCTCTCTTTTGCAAAGAGCTGCGCATTGGAAAATTCAGGGCTATGTCGTGTAGATGATGGCCTAACAGGAGGCTTTAAAATTTTCTTTCTAGTGTCCTTCGTTTGGGAGAAAAATGCAATGGTACAAGACAGCTTTTCCTTGCCAATATCTCTCTTTTGCAAAGAGCTGCGCATTGGAAAAATCAGGGCTATGTCGTGTAGATGATGGCCTAACAGGAGGCTTTAAAATTTTCTTTCTAGTGTCCTTCGTTTGGGAGAAAAATGCAAAGGTACAAGACAGCTTTTCCTTGCCAATATCTCTCTTTTGCAAAGAGCTGCGCATTGGAAAATTCAGGGCTATGTCGTGTAGATGATGGCCTAACAGGAGGCTTTAAAATTTTCTTTCTAGTGTCCTTCGTTTGGGAGAAAAATGCAAAGGTACAAGACAGCTTTTCCTTGCCAATATCTCTCTTTTGCAAAGAGCTGCGCATTGGAAAATTCAGGGCTATGTCGTGTAGATGATGGCCTAACAGGAGGCTTTAAAATTTTCTTTCTAGTGTCCTTCGTTTGGGAGAAAAATGCAAAGGTACAAGACAGCTTTTCCTTGCCAATATCTCTCTTTTGCAAAGAGCTGCGCATTGGAAAATTCAGGGCTATGTCGTGTAGATGATGGCCTAACAGGAGGCTTTAAAATTTTCTTTCTAGTGTCCTTCGTTTGGGAGAAAAATGCAATGGTACAAGACAGCTTTTCCTTGCCAATATCTCTCTTTTGCAAAGAGCTGCGCATTGGAAAAATCAGGGCTATGTCGTGTAGATGATGGCCTAACAGGAGGCTTTAAAATTTTCTTTCTAGTGTCCTTCGTTTGGGAGAAAAATGCAAAGGTACAAGACAGCTTTTCCTTGCCAATATCTCTCTTTTGCAAAGAGCTGCGCATTGGAAAATTCAGGGCTATGTCGTGTAGATGATGGCATAACAGGAGGCTTTAAAATTTTCTTTCTTGTGTCCTTCGTTTGGGAGAAAAATGCAAAGGTACAAGACAGCTTTTCCTTGCCAATATCTCTCTTTTGCAAAGAGCTGTGCATTGGAAAATTCAGGGCTATATCGTGTAGATGATGGCCTAACAGGAGGCTTTAAAATTTTCTTTCTAGTGTCCTTCGTTTGGGAGAAAAATGCAAAGGTACAAGACAGCTTTTCCTTGCCAATATCTCTCTTTTGCAAAGAGCTACGCATTGGAAAATTCAGGGCTATGTCGTGTAGATGATGGCCTAACAGGAGGCTTTAAAATTTTCTTTCTAGTGTTCTTCGTTTGGGAGAAAAATGCAAAGGTACCTGACAGCTTTTCCTTGCCAATATCTCTCTTTTGCAAAGAGCTGCGCATTGGAAAATTCAGGGCTATGTCGTGTAGATGATGGCCTAACAGGAGGCTTTAAAATTTTCTTTCTAGTGTCCTTCGTTTGGGAGAAAAATGCAATGGTACAAGACAGCTTTTCCTTGCCAATATCTCTCTTTTGCAAAGAGCTACGCATTGGAAAATTCAGGGCTATGTCGTGTAGATGATGGCCTAACAGGAGGCTTTAAAATTTTCTTTCTAGTGTCCTTCGTTTGCGAGAAAAATGCAATGGTACAAGACAGCTTTTCCTTGCCAATATCTCTCTTTTGCAAAGAGCTGCGCATTGGAAAATTCAGGGCTATGTCGTGTAGATGATGGCCTAACAGGAGGCTTTAAAATTTTCTTTCTAGTGTCCTTCGTTTGGGAGAAAAATGCAATGGTACAAGACAGCTTTTCCTTGCCAATATCTCTCTTTTGCAAAGAGCTGCGCATTGGAAAATTCAGGGCTATGTCGTGTAGATGATGGCCTAACAGGAGGCTTTAAAATTTCTATTCTAGTGTCCTTCGTTTGGGAGAAAAATGCAAAGGTACAAGACAGCTTTTCCTTGCCAATATCTCTCTTTTGCAAAGAGCTACGCATTGGAAAATTCAGGGCTATGTCGTGTAGATGATGGCCTAACAGGAGGCTTTAAAATTTTCTTTCTAGTGTCCTTCGTTTGGGAGAAAAATGCAAAGGTACAAGACAGCTTTTCCTTGCCAATAACTCTCTTTTGCAAAGAGCTGCGCATTGGAAAATTCAGGGCTATGTCGTGTAGATGATGGCCTAACAGGAGGCTTTAAAATTTTCTTTCTAGTGTCCTTCGTTTGGGAGAAAAATGCAAAGGTACAAGACAGCTTTTCCTTGCCAATATCTCTCTTTTGCAAAGAGCTGCGCATTGGAAAATTCAGGGCTATGTCGTGTAGATGATGGCCTAACAGGAGGCTTTAAAATTTTCTTTCTAGTGTCCTTCGTTTGGGAGAAAAATGCAATGGTACAAGACAGCTTTTCCTTGCCAATATCTCTCTTTTGCAAAGAGCTGCGCATTGGAAAAATCAGGGCTATGTCGTGTAGATGATGGCCTAACAGGAGGCTTTAAAATTTTCTTTCTAGTGTCCTTCGTTTGGGAGAAAAATGCAAAGGTACAAGACAGCTTTTCCTTGCCAATAACTCTCTTTTGCAAAGAGCTGCGCATTGGAAAATTCAGGGCTATGTCGTGTAGATGATGGCCTAACAGGAGGCTTTAAAATTTTCTTTCTAGTGTCCTTCGTTTGGGAGAAAAATGCAAAGGTACAAGACAGCTTTTCCTTGCCAATATCTCTCTTTTGCAAAGAGCTGCGCATTGGAAAATTCAGGGCTATGTCGTGTAGATGATGGCCTAACAGGAGGCTTTAAAATTTTCTTTCTAGTGTCCTTCGTTTGGGAGAAAAATGCAATGGTACAAGACAGCTTTTCCTTGCCAATATCTCTCTTTTGCAAAGAGCTGCGCATTGGAAAAATCAGGGCTATGTCGTGTAGATGATGGCCTAACAGGAGGCTTTAAAATTTTCTTTCTAGTGTCCTTCGTTTGGGAGAAAAATGCAAAGGTACAAGACAGCTTTTCCTTGCCAATATCTCTCTTTTGCAAAGAGCTACGCATTGGAAAACTCAGGGCTATGTCGTGTAGATGATGGCCTAACAGGAGGCTTTAAAATTTTCTTTCTAGTGTCCTTCGTTTGGGAGAAAAATGCAAAGGTACAAGACAGCTTTTCCTTGCCAATATCTCTCTTTTGCAAAGAGCTGCGCATTGGAAAAATCAGGGCTATGTCGTGTAGATGATGGCCTAACAGGAGGCTTTAAATTTTTCTTTCTAGTGTCCTTCGTTTGGGAGAAAAATGCAAAGGTACAAGACAGCTTTTCCTTGCCAATATCTCTCTTTTGCAAAGAGCTACGCATTGGAAAACTCAGGGCTATGTCGTGTAGATGATGGCCTAACAGGAGGCTTTAAAATTTTCTTTCTAGTGTCCTTCGTTTGGGAGAAAAATGCAAAGGTACAAGACAGCTTTTCCTTGCCAATATCTCTCTTTTGCAAAGAGCTGCGCATTGGAAAATTCAGGGCTATGTCGTGTAGATGATGGCATAACAGGAGGCTTTAAAATTTTCTTTCTTGTGTCCTTCGTTTGGGAGAAAAATGCAAAGGTACAAGACAGCTTTTCCTTGCCAATATCTCTCTTTTGCAAAGAGCTACGCATTGGAAAATTCAGGGCTATGTCGTGTAGATGATGGCCTAACAGGAGGCTTTAAAATTTTAATTCTAGTGTCCTTCGTTTGGGAGAAAAATGCAAAGGTACAAGACAGCTTTTCCTTGCCAATATCTCTCTTTTGCAAAGAGCTGCGCATTGGAAAATTCAGGGCTATGTCGTGTAGATGATGGCCTAACAGGAGGCTTTAAAATTTTCTTTCTAGTGTCCTTCGTTTGCGAGAAAAATGCAATGGTACAAGACAGCTTTTCCTTGCCAATATCTCTCTTTTGCAAAGAGCTGCGCATTGGAAAATTCAGGGCTATGTCGTGTAGATGATGGCCTAACAGGAGGCTTTAAAATTTTCTTTCTAGTGTCCTTCGTTTGGGAGAAAAATGCAATGGTACAAGACAGCTTTTCCTTGCCAATATCTCTCTTTTGCAAAGAGCTACGCATTGGAAAATTCAGGGCTATGTCGTGTAGATGATGGCCTAACAGGAGGCTTTAAAATTTTCTTTCTAGTGTCCTTCGTTTGCGAGAAAAATGCAATGGTACAAGACAGCTTTTCCTTGCCAATATCTCTCTTTTGCAAAGAGCTGCGCATTGGAAAATTCAGGGCTATGTCGTGTAGATGATGGCCTAACAGGAGGCTTTAAAATTTTCTTTCTAGTGTCCTTCGTTTGGGAGAAAAATGCAATGGTACAAGACAGCTTTTCCTTGCCAATATCTCTCTTTTGCAAAGAGCTGCGCATTGGAAAATTCAGGGCTATGTCGTGTAGATGATGGCCTAACAGGAGGCTTTAAAATTTCTATTCTAGTGTCCTTCGTTTGGGAGAAAAATGCAAAGGTACAAGACAGCTTTTCCTTGCCAATAACTCTCTTTTGCAAAGAGCTGCGCATTGGAAAATTCAGGGCTATGTCGTGTAGATGATGGCCTAACAGGAGGCTTTAAAATTTTAATTCTAGTGTCCTTCGTTTGGGAGAAAAATGCAAAGGTACCTGACAGCTTTTCCTTGCCAATATCTCTCTTTTGCAAAGAGCTGCGCATTGGAAAATTCAGGGCTATGTCGTGTAGATGATGGCCTAACAGGAGGCTTTAAAATTTCTATTCTAGTGTCCTTCGTTTGGGAGAAAAATGCAAAGGTACAAGACAGCTTTTCCTTGCCAATAACTCTCTTTTGCAAAGAGCTGCGCATTGGAAAATTCAGGGCTATGTCGTGTAGATGATGGCCTAACAGGAGGCTTTAAAATTTTAATTCTAGTGTCCTTCATTTGGGAGAAAAATGCAAAGGTACCTGACAGCTTTTCCTTGCCAATATCTCTCTTTTGCAAAGAGCTGCGCATTGGAAAATTCAGGGCTATGTCGTGTAGATGATGGCATAGCAGGAGGCTTTAAAATTTTAATTCTAGTGTCCTTCGTTTGGGAGAAAAATGCAAAGGTACAAGACAGCTTTTCCTTGCCAATATCTCTCTTTTGCAAAGAGCTGCGCATTGGAAAATTCAGGGCTATGTCGTGTAGATGATGGCATAACAGGAGGCTTTAAAATTTTAATTCTAGTGTCCTTCGTTTGGGAGAAAAATGCAAAGGTACAAGACAGCTTTTCCTTGCCAATATCTCTCTTTTGCAAAGAGCTGCGCATTGGAAAATTCAGGGCTATGTCGTGTAGATGATGGCCTAACAGGAGGCTTTAAAATTTTAATTCTAGTGTCCTTCGTTTGGGAGAAAAATGCAAAGGTACAAGACAGCTTTTCCTTGCCAATATCTCTCTTTTGCAAAGAGCTGCGCATTGGAAAATTCAGGGCTATGTCGTGTAGATGATGGCCTAACAGGAGGCTTTAAAATTTTCTTTCTAGTGTCCTTCGTTTGGGAGAAAAATGCAATGGTACAAGACAGCTTTTCCTTGCCAATATCTCTCTTTTGCAAAGAGCTGCGCATTGGAAAAATCAGGGCTATGTCGTGTAGATGATGGCCTAACAGGAGGCTTTAAAATTTTCTTTCTAGTGTCCTTCGTTTGGGAGAAAAATGCAAAGGTACAAGACAGCTTTTCCTTGCCAATATCTCTCTTTTGCAAAGAGCTACGCATTGGAAAATTCAGGGCTATGTCGTGTAGATGATGGCCTAACAGGAGGCTTTAAAATTTTAATTCTAGTGTCCTTCGTTTGGGAGAAAAAGGCAAAGGTACCTGACAGCTTTTCCTTGCCAATATCTCTCTTTTGCAAAGAGCTGCGCATTGGAAAATTCAGGGCTATGTCGTGTAGATGATGGCATAGCAGGAGGCTTTAAAATTTTAATTCTAGTGTCCTTCGTTTGGGAGAAAAATGCAAAGGTATAAGACAGCTTTTCCTTGCCAATATCTCTCTTTTGCAAAGAGCTGCGCATTGGAAAATTCAGGGCTATGTCGTGTAGATGATGGCCTAACAGGAGGCTTTAAAATTTTCTTTCTAGTGTCCTTCGTTTGGGAGAAAAATGCAATGGTACAAGACAGCTTTTCCTTGCCAATATCTCTCTTTTGCAAAGAGCTGCGCATTGGAAAATTCAGGGCTATGTCGTGTAGATGATGGCCTAACAGGAGGCTTTAAAATTTTCTTTCTAGTGACCTTCGTTTGGGAGAAAAATGCAAAGGTACCTGACAGCTTTTCCTTGCCAATATCTCTCTTTTGCAAAGAGCTGCGCATTGGAAAATTCAGGGCTATGTCGTGTAGATGATGGCATAGCAGGAGGCTTTAAAATTTTCTTTCTAGTGTCCTTCGTTTGGGAGAAAAATGCAATGGTACAAGACAGCTTTTCCTTGCCAATATCTCTCTTTTGCAAAGAGCTGCGCATTGGAAAATTCAGGGCTATGTCGTGTAGATGATGGCCTAACAGGAGGCTTTAAAATTTTCTTTCTAGTGACCTTCGTTTGGGAGAAAAATGCAAAGGTACCTGACAGCTTTTCCTTGCCAATATCTCTCTTTTGCAAAGAGCTGCGCATTGGAAAATTCAGGGCTATGTCGTGTAGATGATGGCATAGAAGGAGGCTTTAAAATTTTAATTCTAGTGTCCTTCGTTTGGGAGAAAAATGCAAAGGTACAAGACAGCTTTTCCTTGCCAATATCTCTCTTTTGCAAAGAGCTGCGCATTGGAAAATTCAGGGCTATGTCGTGTAGATGATGGCATAACAGGAGGCTTTAACATTTTAATTCTAGTGTCCTTCGTTTGGGAGAAAAATGCAAAGGTACAAGACAGCTTTTCCTTGCCAATATCTCTCTTTTGCAAAGAGCTGCGCATTGGAAAATTCAGGGCTATGTCGTGTAGATGATGGCCTAACAGGAGGCTTTAAAATTTTCTTTCTAGTGTCCTTCGTTTGGGAGAAAAATGCAATGGTACAAGACAGCTTTTCCTTGCCAATATCTCTCTTTTGCAAAGAGCTGCGCATTGGAAAAATCAGGGCTATGTCGTGTAGATGATGGCCTAACAGGAGGCTTTAAAATTTTCTTTCTAGTGTCCTTCGTTTGCGAGAAAAATGCAATGGTACAAGACAGCTTTTCCTTGCCAATATCTCTCTTTTGCAAAGAGCTGCGCATTGGAAAATTCAGGGCTATGTCGTGTAGATGATGGCCTAACAGGAGGCTTTAAAATTTTCTTTCTAGTGTCCTTCGTTTGGGAGAAAAATGCAATGGTACAAGACAGCTTTTCCTTGCCAATATCTCTCTTTTGCAAAGAGCTACGCATTGGAAAATTCAGGGCTATGTCGTGTAGATGATGGCCTAACAGGAGGCTTTAAAATTTTCTTTCTAGTGTCCTTCGTTTGCGAGAAAAATGCAATGGTACAAGACAGCTTTTCCTTGCCAATATCTCTCTTTTGCAAAGAGCTGCGCATTGGAAAATTCAGGGCTATGTCGTGTAGATGATGGCCTAACAGGAGGCTTTAAAATTTTCTTTCTAGTGTCCTTCGTTTGGGAGAAAAATGCAATGGTACAAGACAGCTTTTCCTTGCCAATATCTCTCTTTTGCAAAGAGCTGCGCATTGGAAAATGCAGGGCTATGTCGTGTAGATGATGGCCTAACAGGAGGCTTTAAAATTTCTATTCTAGTGTCCTTCGTTTGGGAGAAAAATGCAAAGGTACAAGACAGCTTTTCCTTGCCAATAACTCTCTTTTGCAAAGAGCTGCGCATTGGAAAATTCAGGGCTATGTCGTGTAGATGATGGCCTAACAGGAGGCTTTAAAATTTTCTTTCTAGTGTCCTTCGTTTGGGAGAAAAATGCAAAGGTACAAGACAGCTTTTCCTTGCCAATATCTCTCTTTTGCAAAGAGCTGCGCATTGGAAAATTCAGGGCTATGTCGTGTAGATGATGGCCTAACAGGAGGCTTTAAAATTTTCTTTCTAGTGTCCTTCGTTTGGGAGAAAAATGCAATGGTACAAGACAGCTTTTCCTTGCCAATATCTCTCTTTTGCAAAGAGCTGCGCATTGGAAAAATCAGGGCTATGTCGTGTAGATGATGGCCTAACAGGAGGCTTTAAAATTTTCTTTCTAGTGTCCTTCGTTTGGGAGAAAAATGCAAAGGTACAAGACAGCTTTTCCTTGCCAATAACTCTCTTTTGCAAAGAGCTGCGCATTGGAAAATTCAGGGCTATGTCGTGTAGATGATGGCCTAACAGGAGGCTTTAAAATTTTCTTTCTAGTGTCCTTCGTTTGGGAGAAAAATGCAAAGGTACAAGACAGCTTTTCCTTGCCAATATCTCTCTTTTGCAAAGAGCTGCGCATTGGAAAATTCAGGGCTATGTCGTGTAGATGATGGCCTAACAGGAGGCTTTAAAATTTTCTTTCTAGTGTCCTTCGTTTGGGAGAAAAATGCAATGGTACAAGACAGCTTTTCCTTGCCAATATCTCTCTTTTGCAAAGAGCTGCGCATTGGAAAAATCAGGGCTATGTCGTGTAGATGATGGCCTAACAGGAGGCTTTAAAATTTTCTTTCTAGTGTCCTTCGTTTGGGAGAAAAATGCAAAGGTACAAGACAGCTTTTCCTTGCCAATATCTCTCTTTTGCAAAGAGCTACGCATTGGAAAACTCAGGGCTATGTCGTGTAGATGATGGCCTAACAGGAGGCTTTAAAATTTTCTTTCTAGTGTCCTTCGTTTGGGAGAAAAATGCAAAGGTACAAGACAGCTTTTCCTTGCCAATATCTCTCTTTTGCAAAGAGCTGCGCATTGGAAAAATCAGGGCTATGTCGTGTAGATGATGGCCTAACAGGAGGCTTTAAATTTTTCTTTCTAGTGTCCTTCGTTTGGGAGAAAAATGCAAAGGTACAAGACAGCTTTTCCTTGCCAATATCTCTCTTTTGCAAAGAGCTACGCATTGGAAAACTCAGGGCTATGTCGTGTAGATGATGGCCTAACAGGAGGCTTTAAAATTTTCTTTCTAGTGTCCTTCGTTTGGGAGAAAAATGCAAAGGTACAAGACAGCTTTTCCTTGCCAATATCTCTCTTTTGCAAAGAGCTGCGCATTGGAAAATTCAGGGCTATGTCGTGTAGATGATGGCATAACAGGAGGCTTTAAAATTTTCTTTCTTGTGTCCTTCGTTTGGGAGAAAAATGCAAAGGTACAAGACAGCTTTTCCTTGCCAATATCTCTCTTTTTCAAAGAGCTGTGCATTGGAAAATTCAGGGCTATGTCGTGTAGATGATGGCCTAACAGGAGGCTTTAAAATTTTAATTCTAGTGTCCTTCGTTTGGGAGAAAAATGCAAAGGTACAAGACAGCTTTTCCTTGCCAATATCTCTCTTTTGCAAAGAGCTACGCATTGGAAAATTCAGGGCTATGTCGTGTAGATGATGGCCTAACAGGAGGCTTTAAAATTTTAATTCTAGTGTCCTTCGTTTGGGAGAAAAATGCAAAGGTACAAGACAGCTTTTCCTTGCCAATATCTCTCTTTTGCAAAGAGCTGCGCATTGGAAAATTCAGGGCTATGTCGTGTAGATGATGGCCTAACAGGAGGCTTTAAAATTTTCTTTCTAGTGTCCTTCGTTTGCGAGAAAAATGCAATGGTACAAGACAGCTTTTCCTTGCCAATATCTCTCTTTTGCAAAGAGCTGCGCATTGGAAAATTCAGAGCTATGTCGTGTAGATGATGGCCTAACAGGAGGCTTTAAAATTTTCTTTCTAGTGTCCTTCGTTTGGGAGAAAAATGCAAAGGTACAAGACAGCTTTTCCTTGCCAATATCTCTCTTTTGCAAAGAGCTGCACATTGGAAAATTCAGGGCTATGTCGTGTAGATGATGGCCTAACAGGAGGCTTTAAAATTTTCTTTCTTGTGTCCTTCGTTTGGGAGAAAAATGCAAAGGTACAAGACAGCTTTTCCTTGCCAATATCTCTCTTTTTCAAAGAGCTGTGCATTGGAAAATTCAGGGCTATGTCGTGTAGATGATGGCCTAACAGGAGGCTTTAAAATTTTAATTCTAGTGTCCTTCGTTTGGGAGAAAAATGCAAAGGTACAAGACAGCTTTTCCTTGCCAATATCTCTCTTTTGCAAAGAGCTACGCATTGGAAAATTCAGGGCTATGTCGTGTAGATGATGGCCTAACAGGAGGCTTTAAAATTTTAATTCTAGTGTCCTTCGTTTGGGAGAAAAATGCAAAGGTACAAGACAGCTTTTCCTTGCCAATATCTCTCTTTTGCAAAGAGCTGCGCATTGGAAAATTCAGGGCTATGTCGTGTAGATGATGGCCTAACAGGAGGCTTTAAAATTTTCTTTCTAGTGTCCTTCGTTTGCGAGAAAAATGCAATGGTACAAGACAGCTTTTCCTTGCCAATATCTCTCTTTTGCAAAGAGCTGCGCATTGGAAAATTCAGAGCTATGTCGTGTAGATGATGGCCTAACAGGAGGCTTTAAAATTTTCTTTCTAGTGTCCTTCGTTTGGGAGAAAAATGCAATGGTACAAGACAGCTTTTCCTTGCCAATATCTCTCTTTTGCAAAGAGCTACGCATTGGAAAATTCAGGGCTATGTCGTGTAGATGATGGCCTAACAGGAGGCTTTAAAATTTTCTTTCTAGTGTCCTTCGTTTGCGAGAAAAATGCAATGGTACAAGACAGCTTTTCCTTGCCAATATCTCTCTTTTGCAAAGAGCTGCGCATTGGAAAATTCAGGGCTATGTCGTGTAGATGATGGCCTAACAGGAGGCTTTAAAATTTTCTTTCTAGTGTCCTTCGTTTGGGAGAAAAATGCAATGGTACAAGACAGCTTTTCCTTGCCAATATCTCTCTTTTGCAAAGAGCTGCGCATTGGAAAATTCAGGGCTATGTCGTGTAGATGATGGCCTAACAGGAGGCTTTAAAATTTCTATTCTAGTGTCCTTCGTTTGGGAGAAAAATGCAAAGGTACAAGACAGCTTTTCCTTGCCAATAACTCTCTTTTGCAAAGAGCTGCGCATTGGAAAATTCAGGGCTATGTCGTGTAGATGATGGCCTAACAGGAGGCTTTAAAATTTTAATTCTAGTGTCCTTCGTTTGGGAGAAAAATGCAAAGGTACCTGACAGCTTTTCCTTGCCAATATCTCTCTTTTGCAAAGAGCTGCGCATTGGAAAATTCAGGGCTATGTCGTGTAGATGATGGCCTAACAGGAGGCTTTAAAATTTCTATTCTAGTGTCCTTCGTTTGGGAGAAAAATGCAAAGGTACAAGACAGCTTTTCCTTGCCAATAACTCTCTTTTGCAAAGAGCTGCGCATTGGAAAATTCAGGGCTATGTCGTGTAGATGATGGCCTAACAGGAGGCTATAAAATTTTAATTCTAGTGTCCTTCGTTTGGGAGAAAAATGCAAAGGTACCTGACAGCTTTTCCTTGCCAATATCTCTCTTTTGCAAAGAGCTGCGCATTGGAAAATTCAGGGCTATGTCGTGTAGATGATGGCATAGCAGGAGGCTTTAAAATTTTAATTCTAGTGTCCTTCGTTTGGGAGAAAAATGCAAAGGTACAAGACAGCTTTTCCTTGCCAATATCTCTCTTTTGCAAAGAGCTGCGCATTGGAAAATTCAGGGCTATGTCGTGTAGATGATGGCATAACAGGAGGCTTTAAAATTTTAATTCTAGTGTCCTTCGTTTGGGAGAAAAATGCAAAGGTACAAGACAGCTTTTCCTTGCCAATATCTCTCTTTTGCAAAGAGCTGCGCATTGGAAAATTCAGGGCTATGTCGTGTAGATGATGGCCTAACAGGAGGCTTTAAAATTTTCTTTCTAGTGTCCTTCGTTTGGGAGAAAAATGCAATGGTACAAGACAGCTTTTCCTTGCCAATATCTCTCTTTTGCAAAGAGCTGCGCATTGGAAAAATCAGGGCTATGTCGTGTAGATGATGGCCTAACAGGAGGCTTTAAAATTTTCTTTCTAGTGTCCTTCGTTTGGGAGAAAAATGCAAAGGTACAAGACAGCTTTTCCTTGCCAATATCTCTCTTTTGCAAAGAGCTACGCATTGGAAAATTCAGGGCTATGTCGTGTAGATGATGGCCTAACAGGAGGCTTTAAAATTTTAATTCTAGTGTCCTTCGTTTGGGAGAAAAAGGCAAAGGTACCTGACAGCTTTTCCTTGCCAATATCTCTCTTTTGCAAAGAGCTGCGCATTGGAAAATTCAGGGCTATGTCGTGTAGATGATGGCATAGCAGGAGGCTTTAAAATTTTAATTCTAGTGTCCTTCGTTTGGGAGAAAAATGCAAAGGTATAAGACAGCTTTTCCTTGCCAATATCTCTCTTTTGCAAAGAGCTGCGCATTGGAAAATTCAGGGCTATGTCGTGTAGATGATGGCCTAACAGGAGGCTTTAAAATTTTCTTTCTAGTGTCCTTCGTTTGGGAGAAAAATGCAATGGTACAAGACAGCTTTTCCTTGCCAATATCTCTCTTTTGCAAAGAGCTGCGCATTGGAAAATTCAGGGCTATGTCGTGTAGATGATGGCCTAACAGGAGGCTTTAAAATTTTCTTTCTAGTGACCTTCGTTTGGGAGAAAAATGCAAAGGTACCTGACAGCTTTTCCGTGCCAATATCTCTCTTTTGCAAAGAGCTGCGCATTGGAAAATTCAGGGCTATGTCGTGTAGATGATGGCATAGCAGGAGGCTTTAAAATTTTCTTTCTAGTGTCCTTCGTTTGGGAGAAAAATGCAATGGTACAAGACAGCTTTTCCTTGCCAATATCTCTCTTTTGCAAAGAGCTGCGCATTGGAAAATTCAGGGCTATGTCGTGTAGATGATGGCCTAACAGGAGGCTTTAAAATTTTCTTTCTAGTGACCTTCGTTTGGGAGAAAAATGCAAAGGTACCTGACAGCTTTTCCTTGCCAATATCTCTCTTTTGCAAAGAGCTGCGCATTGGAAAATTCAGGGCTATGTCGTGTAGATGATGGCATAGAAGGAGGCTTTAAAATTTTAATTCTAGTGTCCTTCGTTTGGGAGAAAAATGCAAAGGTACAAGACAGCTTTTCCTTGCCAATATCTCTCTTTTGCAAAGAGCTGCGCATTGGAAAATTCAGGGCTATGTCGTGTAGATGATGGCCTAACAGGAGGCTTTAAAATTTTAATTCTAGTGTCCTTCGTTTGGGAGAAAAATGCAAAGGTACCTGACAGCTTTTCCTTGCCAATATCTCTCTTTTGCAAAGAGCTGCGCATTGGAAAATTCAGGGCTATGTCGTGTAGATGATGGCCTAACAGGAGGCTTTAAAATTTCTATTCTAGTGTCCTTCGTTTGGGAGAAAAATGCAAAGGTACAAGACAGCTTTTCCTTGCCAATAACTCTCTTTTGCAAAGAGCTGCGCATTGGAAAATTCAGGGCTATGTCGTGTAGATGATGGCCTAACAGGAGGCTATAAAATTTTAATTCTAGTGTCCTTCGTTTGGGAGAAAAATGCAAAGGTACCTGACAGCTTTTCCTTGCCAATATCTCTCTTTTGCAAAGAGCTGCGCATTGGAAAATTCAGGGCTATGTCGTGTAGATGATGGCATAGCAGGAGGCTTTAAAATTTTAATTCTAGTGTCCTTCGTTTGGGAGAAAAATGCAAAGGTACAAGACAGCTTTTCCTTGCCAATATCTCTCTTTTGCAAAGAGCTGCGCATTGGAAAATTCAGGGCTATGTCGTGTAGATGATGGCATAACAGGAGGCTTTAAAATTTTAATTCTAGTGTCCTTCGTTTGGGAGAAAAATGCAAAGGTACAAGACAGCTTTTCCTTGCCAATATCTCTCTTTTGCAAAGAGCTGCGCATTGGAAAATTCAGGGCTATGTCGTGTAGATGATGGCCTAACAGGAGGCTTTAAAATTTTAATTCTAGTGTCCTTCGTTTGGGAGAAAAATGCAAAGGTACAAGACAGCTTTTCCTTGCCAATATCTCTCTTTTGCAAAGAGCTGCGCATTGGAAAATTCAGGGCTATGTCGTGTAGATGATGGCCTAACAGGAGGCTTTAAAATTTTCTTTCTAGTGTCCTTCGTTTGGGAGAAAAATGCAATGGTACAAGACAGCTTTTCCTTGCCAATATCTCTCTTTTGCAAAGAGCTGCGCATTGGAAAAATCAGGGCTATGTCGTGTAGATGATGGCCTAACAGGAGGCTTTAAAATTTTCTTTCTAGTGTCCTTCGTTTGGGAGAAAAATGCAAAGGTACAAGACAGCTTTTCCTTGCCAATATCTCTCTTTTGCAAAGAGCTACGCATTGGAAAATTCAGGGCTATGTCGTGTAGATGATGGCCTAACAGGAGGCTTTAAAATTTTAATTCTAGTGTCCTTCGTTTGGGAGAAAAAGGCAAAGGTACCTGACAGCTTTTCCTTGCCAATATCTCTCTTTTGCAAAGAGCTGCGCATTGGAAAATTCAGGGCTATGTCGTGTAGATGATGGCATAGCAGGAGGCTTTAAAATTTTAATTCTAGTGTCCTTCGTTTGGGAGAAAAATGCAAAGGTATAAGACAGCTTTTCCTTGCCAATATCTCTCTTTTGCAAAGAGCTGCGCATTGGAAAATTCAGGGCTATGTCGTGTAGATGATGGCCTAACAGGAGGCTTTAAAATTTTCTTTCTAGTGTCCTTCGTTTGGGAGAAAAATGCAATGGTACAAGACAGCTTTTCCTTGCCAATATCTCTCTTTTGCAAAGAGCTGCGCATTGGAAAATTCAGGGCTATGTCGTGTAGATGATGGCCTAACAGGAGGCTTTAAAATTTTCTTTCTAGTGACCTTCGTTTGGGAGAAAAATGCAAAGGTACCTGACAGCTTTTCCTTGCCAATATCTCTCTTTTGCAAAGAGCTGCGCATTGGAAAATTCAGGGCTATGTCGTGTAGATGATGGCATAGCAGGAGGCTTTAAAATTTTCTTTCTAGTGTCCTTCGTTTGGGAGAAAAATGCAATGGTACAAGACAGCTTTTCCTTGCCAATATCTCTCTTTTGCAAAGAGCTGCGCATTGGAAAATTCAGGGCTATGTCGTGTAGATGATGGCCTAACAGGAGGCTTTAAAATTTTCTTTCTAGTGACCTTCGTTTGGGAGAAAAATGCAAAGGTACCTGACAGCTTTTCCTTGCCAATATCTCTCTTTTGCAAAGAGCTGCGCATTGGAAAATTCAGGGCTATGTCGTGTAGATGATGGCATAGAAGGAGGCTTTAAAATTTTAATTCTAGTGTCCTTCGTTTGGGAGAAAAATGCAAAGGTACAAGACAGCTTTTCCTTGCCAATATCTCTCTTTTGCAAAGAGCTGCGCATTGGAAAATTCAGGGCTATGTCGTGTAGATGATGGCATAACAGGAGGCTTTAAAATTTTAATTCTAGTGTCCTTCGTTTGGGAGAAAAATGCAAAGGTACAAGACAGCTTTTCCTTGCCAATATCTCTCTTTTGCAAAGAGCTGCGCATTGGAAAATTCAGGGCTATGTCGTGTAGATGATGGCCTAACAGGAGGCTTTAAAATTTTCTTTCTAGTGTCCTTCGTTTGGGAGAAAAATGCAATGGTACAAGACAGCTTTTCCTTGCCAATATCTCTCTTTTGCAAAGAGCTGCGCATTGGAAAAATCAGGGCTATGTCGTGTAGATGATGGCCTAACAGGAGGCTTTAAAATTTTCTTTCTAGTGTCCTTCGTTTGCGAGAAAAATGCAATGGTACAAGACAGCTTTTCCTTGCCAATATCTCTCTTTTGCAAAGAGCTGCGCATTGGAAAATTCAGGGCTATGTCGTGTAGATGATGGCCTAACAGGAGGCTTTAAAATTTTCTTTCTAGTGTCCTTCGTTTGGGAGAAAAATGCAATGGTACAAGACAGCTTTTCCTTGCCAATATCTCTCTTTTGCAAAGAGCTACGCATTGGAAAATTCACGGCTATGTCGTGTAGATGATGGCCTAACAGGAGGCTTTAAAATTTTCTTTCTAGTGTCCTTCGTTTGCGAGAAAAATGCAATGGTACAAGACAGCTTTTCCTTGCCAATATCTCTCTTTTGCAAAGAGCTGCGCATTGGAAAATTCAGGGCTATGTCGTGTAGATGATGGCCTAACAGGAGGCTGTAAAATTTTCTTTCTAGTGTCCTTCGTTTGGGAGAAAAATTCAATGGTACTAGACAGCTTTTCCTTGCCAATATCTCTCTTTTGCAAAGAGCTGCGCATTGGAAAATTCAGGGCTATGTCGTGTAGATTATGGCCTAACAGGAGGCTTTAAAATTTCTATTCTAGTGTCCTTCGTTTGGGAGAAAAATGCAAAGGTACAAGACAGCTTTTCCTTGCCAATAACTCTCTTTTGCAAAGAGCTGCGCATTGGAAAATTCAGGGCTATGTCGTGTAGATGATGGCCTAACAGGAGGCTTTAAAATTTTAATTCTAGTGTCCTTCGTTTGGGAGAAAAATGCAAAGGTACCTGACAGCTTTTCCTTGCCAATATCTCTCTTTTGCAAAGAGCTGCGCATTGGAAAATTCAGGGCTATGTCGTGTAGATGATGGCCTAACAGGAGGCTTTAAAATTTCTATTCTAGTGTCCTTCGTTTGGGAGAAAAATGCAAAGGTACAAGACAGCTTTTCCTTGCCAATAACTCTCTTTTGCAAAGAGCTGCGCATTGGAAAATTCAGGGCTATGTCGTGTAGATGATGGCCTAACAGGAGGCTTTAAAATTTTAATTCTAGTGTCCTTCGTTTGGGAGAAAAATGCAAAGGTACCTGACAGCTTTTCCTTGCCAATATCTCTCTTTTGCAAAGAGCTGCGCATTGGAAAATTCAGGGCTATGTCGTGTAGATGATGGCATAGCAGGAGGCTTTAAAATTTTAATTCTAGTGTCCTTCGTTTGGGAGAAAAATGCAAAGGTACAAGACAGCTTTTCCTTGCCAATATCTCTCTTTTGCAAAGAGCTGCGCATTGGAAAATTCAGGGCTATGTCGTGTAGATGATGGCATAACAGGAGGCTTTAAAATTTTAATTCTAGTGTCCTTCGTTTGGGAGAAAAATGCAAAGGTACAAGACAGCTTTTCCTTGCCAATATCTCTCTTTTGCAAAGAGCTGCGCATTGGAAAATTCAGGGCTATGTCGTGTAGATGATGGCCTAACAGGAGGCTTTAAAATTTTAATTCTAGTGTCCTTCGTTTGGGAGAAAAATGCAAAGGTACAAGACAGCTTTTCCTTGCCAATATCTCTCTTTTGCAAAGAGCTGCGCATTGGAAAATTCAGGGCTATGTCGTGTAGATGATGGCCTAACAGGAGGCTTTAAAATTTTCTTTCTAGTGTTCTTCGTTTGGGAGAAAAATGCAATGGTACAAGATAGCTTTTCCTTGCCAATATCTCTCTTTTGCAAAGAGCTGCGCATTGGAAAAATCAGGGCTATGTCGTGTAGATGATGGCCTAACAGGAGGCTTTAAAATTTTCTTTCTAGTGTCCTTCGTTTGGGAGAAAAATGCAAAGGTACAAGACAGCTTTTCCTTGCCAATATCTCTCTTTTGCAAAGAGCTACGCATTGGAAAATTCAGGGCTATGTCGTGTAGATGATGGCCTAACAGGAGGCTTTAAAATTTTAATTCTAGTGTCCTTCGTTTGGGAGAAAAAGGCAAAGGTACCTGACAGCTTTTCCTTGCCAATATCTCTCTTTTGCAAAGAGCTGCGCATTGGAAAATTCAGGGCTATGTCGTGTAGATGATGGCATAGCAGGAGGCTTTAAAATTTTCTTTCTAGTGTCCTTCGTTTGGGAGAAAAATGCAATGGTACAAGACAGCTTTTCCTTGCCAATATCTCTCTTTTGCAAAGAGCTGCGCATTGGAAAATTCAGGGCTATGTCGTGTAGATGATGGCCTAACAGGAGGCTTTAAAATTTTCTTTCTAGTGACCTTCGTTTGGGAGAAAAATGCAAAGGTACCTGACAGCTTTTCCTTGCCAATATCTCTCTTTTGCAAAGAGCTGCGCATTGGAAAATTCAGGGCTATGTCGTGTAGATGATGGCATAGCAGGAGGCTTTAAAATTTTAATTCTAGTGTCCTTCGTTTGGGAGAAAAATGCAAAGGTACAAGACAGCTTTTCCTTGCCAATATCTCTCTTTTGCAAAGAGCTGCGCATTGGAAAATTCAGGGCTATGTCGTGTAGATGATGGCATAACAGGAGGCTTTAAAATTTTAATTCTAGTGTCCTTCGTTTGGGAGAAAAATGCAAAGGTACAAGACAGCTTTTCCTTGCCAATATCTCTCTTTTGCAAAGAGCTGCGCATTGGAAAATTCAGGGCTATGTCGTGTAGATGATGGCCTAACAGGAGGCTTTAAAATTTTCTTTCTAGTGTCCTTCGTTTGGGAGAAAAATGCAATGGTACAAGACAGCTTTTCCTTGCCAATATCTCTCTTTTGCAAAGAGCTGCGCATTGGAAAAATCAGGGCTATGTCGTGTAGATGATGGCCTAACAGGAGGCTTTAAAATTTTCTTTCTAGTGTCCTTCGTTTGGGAGAAAAATGCAAAGGTACAAGACAGCTTTTCCTTGCCAATATCTCTCTTTTGCAAAGAGCTACGCATTGGAAAATTCAGGGCTATGTCGTGTAGATGATGGCCTAACAGGAGGCTTTAAAATTTTAATTCTAGTGTCCTTCGTTTGGGAGAAAAATGCAAAGGTACCTGATAGCTTTTCCTTGCCAATATCTCTCTTTTGCAAAGAGCTGCGCATTGGAAAATTCAGGGCTATGTCGTGTAGATGATGGCATAGCAGGAGGCTTTAAAATTTTAATTCTAGTGTCCTTCGTTTGGGAGAAAAATGCAAAGGTATAAGACAGCTTTTCCTTGCCAATATCTCTCTTTTGCAAAGAGCTGCGCATTGGAAAATTCAGGGCTATGTCGTGTAGATGATGGCCTAACAGGAGGCTTTAAAATTTTCTTTCTAGTGTCCTTCGTTTGGGAGAAAAATGCAATGGTACAAGACAGCTTTTCCTTGCCAATATCTCTCTTTTGCAAAGAGCTGCGCATTGGAAAATTCAGGGCTATGTCGTGTAGATGATGGCCTAACAGGAGGCTTTAAAATGTTCTTTCTAGTGACCTTCGTTTGGGAGAAAAATGCAAAGGTACCTGACAGCTTTTCCTTGCCAATATCTCTCTTTTGCAAAGAGCTGCGCATTGGAAAATTCAGGGCTATGTCGTGTAGATGATGGCATAGCAGGAGGCTTTAAAATTTTAATTCTAGTGTCCTTCGTTTGGGAGAAAAATGCAAAGGTACAAGACAGCTTTTCCTTGCCAATATCTCTCTTTTGCAAAGAGCTGCGCATTGGAAAATTCAGGGCTATGTCGTGTAGATGATGGCATAACAGGAGGCTTTAAAATTTTAATTCTAGTGTCCTTCGTTTGGGAGAAAAATGCAAAGGTACAAGACAGCTTTTCCTTGCCAATATCTCTCTTTTGCAAAGAGCTGAGCATTGGAAAAATCAGGGCTATGTCGTGTAGATGATGGCCTAACAGGAGGCTTTAAAATTTTCTTTCTAGTGTCCTTCGTTTGGGAGAAAAATGCAAAGGTACAAGACAGCTTTTCCTTGCCAATATCTCTCTTTTGCAAAGAGCTGCGCATTGGAAAAATCAGGGCTATGTCGTGTAGATGATGGCCTAACAGGAGGCTTTAAAATTTTCTTTCTAGTGTCCTTCGTTTGGGAGAAAAATGCAATGGTACAAGACAGCTTTTCCTTGCCAATATCTCTCTTTTGCAAAGAGCTGCGCATTGGAAAATTCAGGGCTATGTCGTGTAGATGATGGCCTAACAGGAGGCTTTAAAATTTTCTTTCTAGTGACCTTCGTTTGGGAGAAAAATGCAATGGTACAAGACAGCTTTTCCTTGCCAATATCTCTCTTTTGCAAAGAGCTGCGCATTGGAAAAATCATGGCTATGTCGTGTAGATGATGGCCTAACAGGAGGCTTTAAAATTTTCTTTCTAGTGTCCTTCGTTTGGGAGAAAAATGCAATGGTACAAGACAGCTTTTCCTTGCCAATATCTCTCTTTTGCAAAGAGCTGCGCATTGGAAAAATCAGGGCTATGTCGTGTAGATGATGGCCTAACAGGAGGCTTTAAAATTTTCTTTCTTGTGTCCTTCGTTTGGGAGAAAAATGCAAAGGTACAAGACAGCTTTTCCTTGCCAATATCTCTCTTTTTCAAAGAGCTGTGCATTGGAAAATTCAGGGCTATATCGTGTAGATGATGGCCTAACAGGAGGCTTTAAAATTTTAATTCTAGTGTCCTTCGTTTGGGAGAAAAATGCAAAGGTACCTGACAGCTTTTCCTTGCCAATATCTCTCTTTTGCAAAGAGCTGCGCATTGGAAAATTCAGGGCTATGTCGTGTAGATGATGGCATAGAAGGAGGCTTTAAAATTTTAATTCTAGTGTCCTTCGTTTGGGAGAAAAATGCAAAGGTACAAGACAGCTTTTCCTTGCCAATATCTCTCTTTTGCAAAGAGCTGCGCATTGGAAAATTCAGGGCTATGTCGTGTAGATGATGGCATAACAGGAGGCTTTAAAATTTTAATTCTAGTGTCCTTCGTTTGGGAGAAAAATGCAAAGGTACAAGACAGCTTTTCCTTGCCAATATCTCTCTTTTGCAAAGAGCTGCGCATTGGAAAATTCAGGGCTATGTCGTGTAGATGATGGCCTAACAGGAGGCTTTAAAATTTTCTTTCTAGTGTCCTTCGTTTGGGAGAAAAATGCAATGGTACAAGACAGCTTTTCCTTGCCAATATCTCTCTTTTGCAAAGAGCTGCGCATTGGAAAAATCAGGGCTATGTCGTGTAGATGATGGCCTAACAGGAGGCTTTAAAATTTTCTTTCTAGTGTCCTTCGTTTGCGAGAAAAATGCAATGGTACAAGACAGCTTTTCCTTGCCAATATCTCTCTTTTGCAAAGAGCTGCGCATTGGAAAATTCAGGGCTATGTCGTGTAGATGATGGCCTAACAGGAGGCTTTACAATTTTATTTCTAGTGTCCTTCGTTTGGGAGAAAAATGCAATGGTACAAGACAGCTTTTCCTTGCCAATATCTCTCTTTTGCAAAGAGCTACGCATTGGAAAATTCAGGGCTATGTCGTGTAGATGATGGCCTAACAGGAGGCTTTAAAATTTTCTTTCTAGTGTCCTTCGTTTGCGAGAAAAATGCAATGGTACAAGACAGCTTTTCCTTGCCAATATCTCTCTTTTGCAAAGAGCTGCGCATTGGAAAATTCAGGGCTATGTCGTGTAGATGATGGCCTAACAGGAGGCTTTAAAATTTTCTTTCTAGTGTCCTTCGTTTGGGAGAAAAATGCAATGGTACAAGACAGCTTTTCCTTGCCAATATCTCTCTTTTGCAAAGAGCTGCGCATTGGAAAATTCAGGGCTATGTCGTGTAGATGATGGCCTAACAGGAGGCTTTAAAATTTCTATTCTAGTGTCCTTCGTTTGGGAGAAAAATGCAAAGGTACAAGACAGCTTTTCCTTGCCAATAACTCTCTTTTGCAAAGAGCTGCGCATTGGAAAATTCAGGGCTATGTCGTGTAGATGATGGCCTAACAGGAGGCTTTAAAATTTTAATTCTAGTGTCCTTCGTTTGGGAGAAAAATGCAAAGGTACCTGACAGCTTTTCCTTGCCAATATCTCTCTTTTGCAAAGAGCTGCGCATTGGAAAATTCAGGGCTATGTCGTGTAGATGATGGCCTAACAGGAGGCTTTAAAATTTCTATTCTAGTGTCCTTCGTTTGGGAGAAAAATGCAAAGGTACAAGACAGCTTTTCCTTGCCAATAACTCTCTTTTGCAAAGAGCTGCGCATTGGAAAATTCAGGGCTATGTCGTGTAGATGATGGCCTAACAGGAGGCTTTAAAATTTTAATTCTAGTGTCCTTCGTTTGGGAGAAAAATGCAAAGGTACCTGACAGCTTTTCCTTGCCAATATCTCTCTTTTGCAAAGAGCTGCGCATTGGAAAATTCAGGGCTATGTCGTGTAGATGATGGCATAGCAGGAGGCTTTAAAATTTTAATTCTAGTGTCCTTCGTTTGGGAGAAAAATGCAAAGGTACAAGACAGCTTTTCCTTGCCAATATCTCTCTTTTGCAAAGAGCTGCGCATTGGAAAATTCAGGGCTATGTCGTGTAGATGATGGCATAACAGGAGGCTTTAAAATTTTAATTCTAGTGTCCTTCGTTTGGGAGAAAAATGCAAAGGTACAAGACAGCTTTTCCTTGCCAATATCTCTCTTTTGCAAAGAGCTGCGCATTGGAAAATTCAGGGCTATGTCGTGTAGATGATGGCCTAACAGGAGGCTTTAAAATTTTAATTCTAGTGTCCTTCGTTTGGGAGAAAAATGCAAAGGTACAAGACAGCTTTTCCTTGCCAATATCTCTCTTTTGCAAAGAGCTGCGCATTGGAAAATTCAGGGCTATGTCGTGTAGATGATGGCCTAACAGGAGGCTTTAAAATTTTCTTTCTAGTGTCCTTCGTTTGGGAGAAAAATGCAATGGTACAAGACAGCTTTTCCTTGCCAATATCTCTCTTTTGCAAAGAGCTGCGCATTGGAAAAATCAGGGCTATGTCGTGTAGATGATGGCCTAACAGGAGGCTTTAAAATTTTCTTTCTAGTGTCCTTCGTTTGGGAGAAAAATGCAAAGGTACAAGACAGCTTTTCCTTGCCAATATCTCTCTTTTGCAAAGAGCTACGCATTGGAAAATTCAGGGCTATGTCGTGTAGATGATGGCCTAACAGGAGGCTTTAAAATTTTAATTCTAGTGTCCTTCGTTTGGGAGAAAAAGGCAAAGGTACCTGACAGCTTTTCCTTGCCAATATCTCTCTTTTGCAAAGAGCTGCGCATTGGAAAATTCAGGGCTATGTCGTGTAGATGATGGCATAGCAGGAGGCTTTAAAATTTTAATTCTAGTGTCCTTCGTTTGGGAGAAAAATGCAAAGGTATAAGACAGCTTTTCCTTGCCAATATCTCTCTTTTGCAAAGAGCTGCGCATTGGAAAATTCAGGGCTATGTCGTGTAGATGATGGCCTAACAGGAGGCTTTAAAATTTTCTTTCTAGTGTCCTTCGTTTGGGAGAAAAATGCAATGGTACAAGACAGCTTTTCCTTGCCAATATCTCTCTTTTGCAAAGAGCTGCGCATTGGAAAATTCAGGGCTATGTCGTGTAGATGATGGCCTAACAGGAGGCTTTAAAATTTTCTTTCTAGTGACCTTCGTTTGGGAGAAAAATGCAAAGGTACCTGACAGCTTTTCCTTGCCAATATCTCTCTTTTGCAAAGAGCTGCGCATTGGAAAATTCAGGGCTATGTCGTGTAGATGATGGCATAGCAGGAGGCTTTAAAATTTTCTTTCTAGTGTCCTTCGTTTGGGAGAAAAATGCAATGGTACAAGACAGCTTTTCCTTGCCAATATCTCTCTTTTGCAAAGAGCTGCGCATTGGAAAATTCAGGGCTATGTCGTGTAGATGATGGCCTAACAGGAGGCTTTAAAATTTTCTTTCTAGTGACCTTCGTTTGGGAGAAAAATGCAAAGGTACCTGACAGCTTTTCCTTGCCAATATCTCTCTTTTGCAAAGAGCTGCGCATTGGAAAATTCAGGGCTATGTCGTGTAGATGATGGCATAGCAGGAGGCTTTAAAATTTTAATTCTAGTGTCCTTCGTTTGGGAGAAAAATGCAAAGGTACAAGACAGCTTTTCCTTGCCAATATCTCTCTTTTGCAAAGAGCTGCGCATTGGAAAATTCAGGGCTATGTCGTGTAGATGATGGCATAACAGGAGGCTTTAAAATTTTAATTCTAGTGTCCTTCGTTTGGGAGAAAAATGCAAAGGTACAAGACAGCTTTTCCTTGCCAATATCTCTCTTTTGCAAAGAGCTGCGCATTGGAAAATTCAGGGCTATGTCGTGTAGATGATGGCCTAACAGGAGGCTTTAAAATTTTCTTTCTAGTGTCCTTCGTTTGGGAGAAAAATGCAATGGTACAAGACAGCTTTTCCATGCCAATATCTCTCTTTTGCAAAGAGCTGCGCATTGGAAAAATCAGGGCTATGTCGTGTAGATGATGGCCTAACAGGAGGCTTTAAAATTTTCTTTCTAGTGTCCTTCGTTTGGGAGAAAAATGCAAAGGTACAAGACAGCTTTTCCTTGCCAATATCTCTCTTTTGCAAAGAGCTACGCATTGGAAAATTCAGGGCTATGTCGTGTAGATGATGGCCTAACAGGAGGCTTTAAAATTTTAATTCTAGTGTCCTTCGTTTGGGAGAAAAATGCAAAGGTACCTGATAGCTTTTCCTTGCCAATATCTCTCTTTTGCAAAGAGCTGCGCATTGGAAAATTCAGGGCTATGTCGTGTAGATGATGGCATAGCAGGAGGCTTTAAAATTTTAATTCTAGTGTCCTTCGTTTGGGAGAAAAATGCAAAGGTATAAGACAGCTTTTCCTTGCCAATATCTCTCTTTTGCAAAGAGCTGCGCATTGGAAAATTCAGGGCTATGTCGTGTAGATGATGGCCTAACAGGAGGCTTTAAAATTTTCTTTCTAGTGTCCTTCGTTTGGGAGAAAAATGCAATGGTACAAGACAGCTTTTCCTTGCCAATATCTCTCTTTTGCAAAGAGCTGCGCATTGGAAAATTCAGGGCTATGTCGTGTAGATGATGGCCTAACAGGAGGCTTTAAAATGTTCTTTCTAGTGACCTTCGTTTGGGAGAAAAATGCAAAGGTACCTGACAGCTTTTCCTTGCCAATATCTCTCTTTTGCAAAGAGCTGCGCATTGGAAAATTCAGGGCTATGTCGTGTAGATGATGGCATAGCAGGAGGCTTTAAAATTTTAATTCTAGTGTCCTTCGTTTGGGAGAAAAATGCAAAGGTACAAGACAGCTTTTCCTTGCCAATATCTCTCTTTTGCAAAGAGCTGCGCATTGGAAAATTCAGGGCTATGTCGTGTAGATGATGGCATAACAGGAGGCTTTACAATTTTAATTCTAGTGTCCTTCGTTTGGGAGAAAAATGCAAAGGTACAAGACAGCTTTTCCTTGCCAATATCTCTCTTTTGCAAAGAGCTGAGCATTGGAAAAATCAGGGCTATGTCGTGTAGATGATGGCCTAACAGGAGGCTTTAAAATTTTCTTTCTAGTGTCCTTCGTTTGGGAGAAAAATGCAAAGGTACAAGACAGCTTTTCCTTGCCAATATCTCTCTTTTGCAAAGAGCTGCGCATTGGAAAAATCAGGGCTATGTCGTGTAGATGATGGCCTAACAGGAGGCTTTAAAATTTTCTTTCTAGTGTCCTTCGTTTGGGAGAAAAATGCAATGGTACAAGACAGCTTTTCCTTGCCAATATCTCTCTTTTGCAAAGAGCTGCGCATTGGAAAATTCAGGGCTATGTCGTGTAGATGATGGCCTAACAGGAGGCTTTAAAATTTTCTTTCTAGTGACCTTCGTTTGGGAGAAAAATGCAATGGTACAAGACAGCTTTTCCTTGCCAATATCTCTCTTTTGCAAAGAGCTGCGCATTGGAAAAATCATGGCTATGTCGTGTAGATGATGGCCTAACAGGAGGCTTTAAAATTTTCTTTCTAGTGTCCTTCGTTTGGGAGAAAAATGCAATGGTACAAGACAGCTTTTCCTTGCCAATATCTCTCTTTTGCAAAGAGCTGCGCATTGGAAAAATCAGGGCTATGTCGTGTAGATGATGGCCTAACAGGAGGCTTTAAAATTTTCTTTCTTTTGTCCTTCGTTTGGGAGAAAAATGCAAAGGTACAAGACAGCTTTTCCTTGCCAATATCTCTCTTTTTCAAAGAGCTGTGCATTGGAAAATTCAGGGCTATATCGTGTAGATGATGGCCTAACAGGAGGCTTTAAAATTTTAATTCTAGTGTCCTTCGTTTGGGAGAAAAATGCAAAGGTACAAGACAGCTTTTCCTTGCCAATATCTCTCTTTTGCAAAGAGCTACGCATTGGAAAATTCAGGGCTATGTCGTGTAGATGATGGCCTAACAGGAGGCTTTAAAATTTTAATTCTAGTGTCCTTCGTTTGGGAGAAAAATGCAAAGGTACAAGACAGCTTTTCCTTGCCAATATCTCTCTTTTGCAAAGAGCTACGCATTGGAAAATTCAGGGCTATGTCGTGTAGATGATGGCCTAACAGGAGGCTTTAAAATTTTAATTCTAGTGTCCTTCGTTTGGGAGAAAAATGCAAAGGTACAAGACAGCTTTTCCTTGCCAATATCTCTCTTTTGCAAAGAGCTGCGCATTGGAAAATTCAGGGCTATGTCGTGTAGATGATGGCCTAACAGGAGGCTTTAAAATTTTCTTTCTAGTGTCCTTCGTTTGCGAGAAAAATGCAATGGTACAAGACAGCTTTTCCTTGCCAATATCTCTCTTTTGCAAAGAGCTGCGCATTGGAAAATTCAGGGCTATGTCGTGTAGATGATGGCCTAACAGGAGGCTTTAAAATTTTCTTTCTAGTGTCCTTCGTTTGGGAGAAAAATGCAATGGTACAAGACAGCTTTTCCTTGCCAATATCTCTCTTTTGCAAAGAGCTACGCATTGGAAAATTCAGGGCTATGTCGTGTAGATGATGGCCTAACAGGAGGCTTTAAAATTTTCTTTCTAGTGTCCTTCGTTTGCGAGAAAAATGCAATGGTACAAGACAGCTTTTCCTTGCCAATATCTCTCTTTTGCAAAGAGCTGCGCATTGGAAAATTCAGGGCTATGTCGTGTAGATGATGGCCTAACAGGAGGCTTTAAAATTTTCTTTCTAGTGTCCTTCGTTTGGGAGAAAAATGCAATGGTACAAGACAGCTTTTCCTTGCCAATATCTCTCTTTTGCAAAGAGCTGCGCATTGGAAAATTCAGGGCTATGTCGTGTAGATGATGGCCTAACAGGAGGCTTTAAAATTTCTATTCTAGTGTCCTTCGTTTGGGAGAAAAATGCAAAGGTACAAGACAGCTTTTCCTTGCCAATAACTCTCTTTTGCAAAGAGCTGCGCATTGGAAAATTAAGGGCTATGTCGTGTAGATGATGGCCTAACAGGAGGCTTTAAAATTTTAATTCTAGTGTCCTTCGTTTGGGAGAAAAATGCAAAGGTACCTGACAGCTTTTCCTTGCCAATATCTCTCTTTTGCAAAGAGCTGCGCATTGGAAAATTCAGGGCTATGTCGTGTAGATGATGGCATAGCAGGAGGCTTTAAAATTTTAATTCTAGTGTCCTTCGTTTGGGAGAAAAATGCAAAGGTACAAGACAGCTTTTCCTTGCCAATATCTCTCTTTTGCAAAGAGCTGCGCATTGGAAAATTCAGGGCTATGTCGTGTAGATGATGGCATAACAGGAGGCTTTAAAATTTTAATTCTAGTGTCCTTCGTTTGGGAGAAAAATGCAAAGGTACAAGACAGCTTTTCCTTGCCAATATCTCTCTTTTGCAAAGAGCTGCGCATTGGAAAATTCAGGGCTATGTCGTGTAGATGATGGCCTAACAGGAGGCTTTAAAATTTTAATTCTAGTGTCCTTCGTTTGGGAGAAAAATGCAAAGGTACAAGACAGCTTTTCCTTGCCAATATCTCTCTTTTGCAAAGAGCTGCGCATTGGAAAATTCAGGGCTATGTCGTGTAGATGATGGCCTAACAGGAGGCTTTAAAATTTTCTTTCTAGTGTCCTTCGTTTGGGAGAAAAATGCAATGGTACAAGACAGCTTTTCCTTGCCAATATCTCTCTTTTGCAAAGAGCTGCGCATTGGAAAAATCAGGGCTATGTCGTGTAGATGATGGCCTAACAGGAGGCTTTAAAATTTTCTTTCTAGTGTCCTTCGTTTGGGAGAAAAATGCAAAGGTACAAGACAGCTTTTCCTTGCCAATATCTCTCTTTTGCAAAGAGCTACGCATTGGAAAATTCAGGGCTATGTCGTGTAGATGATGGCCTAACAGGAGGCTTTAAAATTTTAATTCTAGTGTCCTTCGTTTGGGAGAAAAAGGCAAAGGTACCTGACAGCTTTTCCTTGCCAATATCTCTCTTTTGCAAAGAGCTGCGCATTGGAAAATTCAGGGCTATGTCGTGTAGATGATGGCATAGCAGGAGGCTTTAAAATTTTAATTCTAGTGTCCTTCGTTTGGGAGAAAAATGCAAAGGTATAAGACAGCTTTTCCTTGCCAATATCTCTCTTTTGCAAAGAGCTGCGCATTGGAAAATTCAGGGCTATGTCGTGTAGATGATGGCCTAACAGGAGGCTTTAAAATTTTCTTTCTAGTGTCCTTCGTTTGGGAGAAAAATGCAATGGTACAAGACAGCTTTTCCTTGCCAATATCTCTCTTTTGCAAAGAGCTGCGCATTGGAAAATTCAGGGCTATGTCGTGTAGATGATGGCCTAACAGGAGGCTTTAAAATTTTCTTTCTAGTGACCTTCGTTTGGGAGAAAAATGCAAAGGTACCTGACAGCTTTTCCTTGCCAATATCTCTCTTTTGCAAAGAGCTGCGCATTGGAAAATTCAGGGCTATGTCGTGTAGATGATGGCATAGCAGGAGGCTTTAAAATTTTCTTTCTAGTGTCCTTCGTTTGGGAGAAAAATGCAATGGTACAAGACAGCTTTTCCTTGCCAATATCTCTCTTTTGCAAAGAGCTGCGCATTGGAAAATTCAGGGCTATGTCGTGTAGATGATGGCCTAACAGGAGGCTTTAAAATTTTCTTTCTAGTGACCTTCGTTTGGGAGAAAAATGCAAAGGTACCTGACAGCTTTTCCTTGCCAATATCTCTCTTTTGCAAAGAGCTGCGCATTGGAAAATTCAGGGCTATGTCGTGTAGATGATGGCATAGCAGGAGGCTTTAAAATTTTAATTCTAGTGTCCTTCGTTTGGGAGAAAAATGCAAAGGTACAAGACAGCTTTTCCTTGCCAATATCTCTCTTTTGCAAAGAGCTGCGCATTGGAAAATTCAGGGCTATGTCGTGTAGATGATGGCATAACAGGAGGCTTTAAAATTTTAATTCTAGTGTCCTTCGTTTGGGAGAAAAATGCAAAGGTACAAGACAGCTTTTCCTTGCCAATATCTCTCTTTTGCAAAGAGCTGCGCATTGGAAAATTCAGGGCTATGTCGTGTAGATGATGGCCTAACAGGAGGCTTTAAAATGTTCTTTCTAGTGTCCTTCGTTTGGGAGAAAAATGCAATGGTACAAGACAGCTTTTCCTTGCCAATATCTCTCTTTTGCAAAGAGCTGCGCATTGGAAAAATCAGGGCTATGTCGTGTAGATGATGGCCTAACAGGAGGCTTTAAAATTTTCTTTCTAGTGTCCTTCGTTTGGGAGAAAAATGCAAAGGTACAAGACAGCTTTTCCTTGCCAATATCTCTCTTTTGCAAAGAGCTACGCATTGGAAAATTCAGGGCTATGTCGTGTAGATGATGGCCTAACAGGAGGCTTTAAAATTTTAATTCTAGTGTCCTTCGTTTGGGAGAAAAATGCAAAGGTACCTGATAGCTTTTCCTTGCCAATATCTCTCTTTTGCAAAGAGCTGCGCATTGGAAAATTCAGGGCTATGTCGTGTAGATGATGGCATAGCAGGAGGCTTTAAAATTTTAATTCTAGTGTCCTTCGTTTGGGAGAAAAATGCAAAGGTATAAGACAGCTTTTCCTTGCCAATATCTCTCTTTTGCAAAGAGCTGCGCATTGGAAAATTCAGGGCTATGTCGTGTAGATGATGGCCTAACAGGAGGCTTTAAAATTTTCTTTCTAGTGTCCTTCGTTTGGGAGAAAAATGCAATGGTACAAGACAGCTTTTCCTTGCCAATATCTCTCTTTTGCAAAGAGCTGCGCATTGGAAAATTCAGGGCTATGTCGTGTAGATGATGGCCTAACAGGAGGCTTTAAAATGTTCTTTCTAGTGACCTTCGTTTGGGAGAAAAATGCAAAGGTACCTGACAGCTTTTCCTTGCCAATATCTCTCTTTTGCAAAGAGCTGCGCATTGGAAAATTCAGGGCTATGTCGTGTAGATGATGGCATAGCAGGAGGCTTTAAAATTTTAATTCTAGTGTCCTTCGTTTGGGAGAAAAATGCAAAGGTACAAGACAGCTTTTCCTTGCCAATATCTCTCTTTTGCAAAGAGCTGCGCATTGGAAAATTCAGGGCTATGTCGTGTAGATGATGGCATAACAGGAGGCTTTAAAATTTTAATTCTAGTGTCCTTCGTTTGGGAGAAAAATGCAAAGGTACAAGACAGCTTTTCCTTGCCAATATCTCTCTTTTGCAAAGAGCTGAGCATTGGAAAAATCAGGGCTATGTCGTGTAGATGATGGCCTAACAGGAGGCTTTAAAATTTTCTTTCTAGTGTCCTTCGTTTGGGAGAAAAATGCAAAGGTACAAGACAGCTTTTCCTTGCCAATATCTCTCTTTTGCAAAGAGCTGCGCATTGGAAAAATCAGGGCTATGTCGTGTAGATGATGGCCTAACAGGAGGCTTTAAAATTTTCTTTCTAGTGTCCTTCGTTTGGGAGAAAAATGCAATGGTACAAGACAGCTTTTCCTTGCCAATATCTCTCTTTTGCAAAGAGCTGCGCATTGGAAAATTCAGGGCTATGTCGTGTAGATGATGGCCTAACAGGAGGCTTTAAAATTTTCTTTCTAGTGACCTTCGTTTGGGAGAAAAATGCAAAGGTACCTGACAGCTTTTCCTTGCCAATATCTCTCTTTTGCAAAGAGCTGCGCATTGGAAAATTCAGGGCTATGTCGTGTAGATGATGGCATAGCAGGAGGCTTTAAAATTTTCTTTCTAGTGTCCTTCGTTTGGGAGAAAAATGCAATGGTACAAGACAGCTTTTCCTTGCCAATATCTCTCTTTTGCAAAGAGCTGCGCATTGGAAAATTCAGGGCTATGTCGTGTAGATGATGGCCTAACAGGAGGCTTTAAAATTTTCTTTCTAGTGACCTTCGTTTGGGAGAAAAATGCAAAGGTACCTGACAGCTTTTCCTTGCCAATATCTCTCTTTTGCAAAGAGCTGCGCATTGGAAAATTCAGGGCTATGTCGTGTAGATGATGGCATAGCAGGAGGCTTTAAAATTTTAATTCTAGTGTCCTTCGTTTGGGAGAAAAATGCAAAGGTACAAGACAGCTTTTCCTTGCCAATATCTCTCTTTTGCAAAGAGCTGCGCATTGGAAAATTCAGGGCTATGTCGTGTAGATGATGGCATAACAGGAGGCTTTAAAATTTTAATTCTAGTGTCCTTCGTTTGGGAGAAAAATGCAAAGGTACAAGACAGCTTTTCCTTGCCAATATCTCTCTTTTGCAAAGAGCTGCGCATTGGAAAATTCAGGGCTATGTCGTGTAGATGATGGCCTAACAGGAGGCTTTAAAATTTTCTTTCTAGTGTCCTTCGTTTGGGAGAAAAATGCAATGGTACAAGACAGCTTTTCCTTGCCAATATCTCTCTTTTGCAAAGAGCTGCGCATTGGAAAAATCAGGGCTATGTCGTGTAGATGATGGCCTAACAGGAGGCTTTAAAATTTTCTTTCTAGTGTCCTTCGTTTGGGAGAAAAATGCAAAGGTACAAGACAGCTTTTCCTTGCCAATATCTCTCTTTTGCAAAGAGCTACGCATTGGAAAATTCAGGGCTATGTCGTGTAGATGATGGCCTAACAGGAGGCTTTAAAATTTTAATTCTAGTGTCCTTCGTTTGGGAGAAAAATGCAAAGGTACCTGATAGCTTTTCCTTGCCAATATCTCTCTTTTGCAAAGAGCTGCGCATTGGAAAATTCAGGGCTATGTCGTGTAGATGATGGCATAGCAGGAGGCTTTAAAATTTTAATTCTAGTGTCCTTCGTTTGGGAGAAAAATGCAAAGGTATAAGACAGCTTTTCCTTGCCAATATCTCTCTTTTGCAAAGAGCTGCGCATTGGAAAATTCAGGGCTATGTCGTGTAGATGATGGCCTAACAGGAGGCTTTAAAATTTTCTTTCTAGTGTCCTTCGTTTGGGAGAAAAATGCAATGGTACAAGACAGCTTTTCCTTGCCAATATCTCTCTTTTGCAAAGAGCTGCGCATTGGAAAATTCAGGGCTATGTCGTGTAGATGATGGCCTAACAGGAGGCTTTAAAATTTTCTTTCTAGTGTCCTTCGTTTGGGAGAAAAATGCAAAGGTATAAGACAGCTTTTCCTTGCCAATATCTCTCTTTTGCAAAGAGCTGCGCATTGGAAAAATCAGGGCTATGTCGTGTAGATGATGGCCTAACAGGAGGCTTTAAAATTTTCTTTCTAGTGTCCTTCGTTTGGGAGAAAAATGCAATGGTACAAGACAGCTTTTCCTTGCCAATATCTCTCTTTTGCAAAGAGCTGCGCATTGGAAAATTCAGGGCTATGTCGTGTAGATGATGGCCTAACAGGAGGCTTTAAAATGTTCTTTCTAGTGACCTTCGTTTGGGAGAAAAATGCAAAGGTACCTGACAGCTTTTCCTTGCCAATATCTCTCTTTTGCAAAGAGCTGCGCATTGGAAAATTCAGGGCTATGTCGTGTAGATGATGGCATAGCAGGAGGCTTTAAAATTTTAATTCTAGTGTCCTTCGTTTGGGAGAAAAATGCAAAGGTACAAGACAGCTTTTCCTTGCCAATATCTCTCTTTTGCAAAGAGCTGCGCATTGGAAAATTCAGGGCTATGTCGTGTAGATGATGGCATAACAGGAGGCTTTAAAATTTTAATTCTAGTGTCCTTCGTTTGGGAGAAAAATGCAAAGGTACAAGACAGCTTTTCCTTGCCAATATCTCTCTTTTGCAAAGAGCTGAGCATTGGAAAAATCAGGGCTATGTCGTGTAGATGATGGCCTAACAGGAGGCTTTAAAATTTTCTTTCTAGTGTCCTTCGTTTGGGAGAAAAATGCAAAGGTACAAGACAGCTTTTCCTTGCCAATATCTCTCTTTTGCAAAGAGCTGCGCATTGGAAAAATCAGGGCTATGTCGTGTAGATGATGGCCTAACAGGAGGCTTTAAAATTTTCTTTCTAGTGTCCTTCGTTTGGGAGAAAAATGCAATGGTACAAGACAGCTTTTCCTTGCCAATATCTCTCTTTTGCAAAGAGCTGCGCATTGGAAAATTCAGGGCTATGTCGTGTAGATGATGGCCTAACAGGAGGCTTTAAAATTTTCTTTCTAGTGACCTTCGTTTGGGAGAAAAATGCAAAGGTACCTGACAGCTTTTCCTTGCCAATATCTCTCTTTTGCAAAGAGCTGCGCATTGGAAAATTCAGGGCTATGTCGTGTAGATGATGGCATAGCAGGAGGCTTTAAAATTTTCTTTCTAGTGTCCTTCGTTTGGGAGAAAAATGCAATGGTACAAGACAGCTTTTCCTTGCCAATATCTCTCTTTTGCAAAGAGCTGCGCATTGGAAAATTCAGGGCTATGTCGTGTAGATGATGGCCTAACAGGAGGCTTTAAAATTTTCTTTCTAGTGACCTTCGTTTGGGAGAAAAATGCAAAGGTACCTGACAGCTTTTCCTTGCCAATATCTCTCTTTTGCAAAGAGCTGCGCATTGGAAAATTCAGGGCTATGTCGTGTAGATGATGGCATAGCAGGAGGCTTTAAAATTTTAATTCTAGTGTCCTTCGTTTGGGAGAAAAATGCAAAGGTACAAGACAGCTTTTCCTTGCCAATATCTCTCTTTTGCAAAGAGCTGCGCATTGGAAAATTCAGGGCTATGTCGTGTAGATGATGGCATAACAGGAGGCTTTAAAATTTTAATTCTAGTGTCCTTCGTTTGGGAGAAAAATGCAAAGGTACAAGACAGCTTTTCCTTGCCAATATCTCTCTTTTGCAAAGAGCTGCGCATTGGAAAATTCAGGGCTATGTCGTGTAGATGATGGCCTAACAGGAGGCTTTAAAATTTTCTTTCTAGTGTCCTTCGTTTGGGAGAAAAATGCAATGGTACAAGACAGCTTTTCCTTGCCAATATCTCTCTTTTGCAAAGAGCTGCGCATTGGAAAAATCAGGGCTATGTCGTGTAGATGATGGCCTAACAGGAGGCTTTAAAATTTTCTTTCTAGTGTCCTTCGTTTGGGAGAAAAATGCAAAGGTACAAGACAGCTTTTCCTTGCCAATATCTCTCTTTTGCAAAGAGCTACGCATTGGAAAATTCAGGGCTATGTCGTGTAGATGATGGCCTAACAGGAGGCTTTAAAATTTTAATTCTAGTGTCCTTCGTTTGGGAGAAAAATGCAAAGGTACCTGATAGCTTTTCCTTGCCAATATCTCTCTTTTGCAAAGAGCTGCGCATTGGAAAATTCAGGGCTATGTCGTGTAGATGATGGCATAGCAGGAGGCTTTAAAATTTTAATTCTAGTGTCCTTCGTTTGGGAGAAAAATGCAAAGGTATAAGACAGCTTTTCCTTGCCAATATCTCTCTTTTGCAAAGAGCTGCGCATTGGAAAATTCAGGGCTATGTCGTGTAGATGATGGCCTAACAGGAGGCTTTAAAATTTTCTTTCTAGTGTCCTTCGTTTGGGAGAAAAATGCAATGGTACAAGACAGCTTTTCCTTGCCAATATCTCTCTTTTGCAAAGAGCTGCGCATTGGAAAATTCAGGGCTATGTCGTGTAGATGATGGCCTAACAGGAGGCTTTAAAATTTTCTTTCTAGTGTCCTTCGTTTGGGAGAAAAATGCAAAGGTACAAGACAGCTTTTCCTTGCCAATATCTCTCTTTTGCAAAGAGCTGCGCATTGGAAAAATCAGGGCTATGTCGTGTAGATGATGGCCTAACAGGAGGCTTTAAAATTTTCTTTCTAGTGTCCTTCGTTTGGGAGAAAAATGCAATGGTACAAGACAGCTTTTCCTTGCCAATATCTCTCTTTTGCAAAGAGCTGCGCATTGGAAAATTCAGGGCTATGTCGTGTAGATGATGGCCTAACAGGAGGCTTTAAAATTTTCTTTCTAGTGACCTTCGTTTGGGAGAAAAATGCAATGGTACAAGACAGCTTTTCCTTGCCAATATCTCTCTTTTGCAAAGAGCTGCGCATTGGAAAAATCATGGCTATGTCGTGTAGATGATGGCCTAACAGGAGGCTTTAAAATTTTCTTTCTAGTGTCCTTCGTTTGGGAGAAAAATGCAATGGTACAAGACAGCTTTTCCTTGCCAATATCTCTCTTTTGCAAAGAGCTGCGCATTGGAAAAATCAGGGCTATGTCGTGTAGATGATGGCCTAACAGGAGGCTTTAAAATTTTCTTTCTAGTGTCCTTCGTTTAGGAGAAAAATGCAAAGGTACAAGACAGCTTTTCCTTTCCAATATCTCTCTTTTGCAAAGAGCTACGCATTGGAAAACTCAGGGCTATGTCGTGTAAATGATGGCCTAACAGGAGGCTTTAAAATTTTCTTTCTAGTGTCCTTCGTTTGGGAGAAAAATGCAAAGGTACAAGACAGCTTTTCCTTGCCAATATCTCTCTTTTGCAAAGAGCTGCGCATTGGAAAATTCAGGGCTATGTCGTGTAGATGATGGCATAACAGGAGGCTTTAAAATTTTAATTCTAGTGTCCTTCGTTTGGGAGAAAAATGCAAAGGTACAAGACAGCTTTTCCTTGCCAATATCTCTCTTTTGCAAAGAGCTGCGCATTGGAAAATTCAGGGCTATGTCGTGTAGATGATGGCCTAACAGGAGGCTTTAAAATTTTAATTCTAGTGTCCTTCGTTTTGGAGAAAAATGCAAAGGTACAAGACAGCTTTTCCTTGCCAATATCTCTCTTTTGCAAAGAGCTGCGCATTGGAAAATTCAGGGCTATGTCGTGTAGATGATGGCCTAACAGGAGGCTTTAAAATTTTCTTTCTAGTGTCCTTCGTTTGGGAGAAAAATGCAAAGGTACAAGACAGCTTTTCCTTGCCAATATCTCTCTTTTGCAAAGAGCTACGCATTGGAAAATTCAGGGCTATGTCGTGTAGATAATAGCCTAACAGGAGGCTTTAAAATTTTCTTTCTAGTGTCCTTCGTTTGGGAGAAAAATGCAAAGGTACAAGACAGCTTTTCCTTGCCAATATCTCTCTTTTGCAAAGAGCTGCGCATTGGAAAATTCAGGGCTATGTCGTGTAGATGATGGCCTAACAGGAGGCTTTAAAATTTTCTTTCTAGTGTCCTTCGTTTGGGAGAAAAATGCAAAGGTACAAGACAGCTTTTCCTTGCCAATATCTCTCTTTTGCAAAGAGCTGCGCATTGGAAAAATCAGGGCTATGTCGTGTAGATGATGGCCTAACAGGAGGCTTTAAAATTTTCTTTCTAGTGTCCTTCGTTTGGGAGAAAAATGCAATGGTACAAGACAGCTTTTCCTTGCCAATATCTCTCTTTTGCAAAGAGCTGCGCATTGGAAAATTCAGGGCTATGTCGTGTAGATGATGGCCTAACAGGAGGCTTTAAAATTTTCTTTCTAGTGACCTTCGTTTGGGAGAAAAATGCAAAGGTACAAGACAGCTTTTCCTTGCCAATATCTCTCTTTTGCAAAGAGCTGCGCATTGGAAAATTCAGGGCTATGTCGTGTAGATGATGGCCTAACAGGAGGCTTTAAAATTTTAATTCTAGTGTCCTTCGTTTGGGAGAAAAATGCAAAGGTACCTGACAGCTTTTCCTTGCCAATATCTCTCTTTTGCAAAGAGCTGCGCATTGGAAAATTCAGGGCTATGTCGTGTAGATGATGGCATAGCAGGAGGCTTTAAAATTTTAATTCTAGTGTCCTTCGTTTGGGAGAAAAATGCAAAGGTACAAGACAGCTTTTCCTTACCAATATCTCTCTTTTGCAAAGAGCTGCGCATTGGAAAATTCAGGGCTATGTCGTGTAGATGATGGCCTAACAGGAGGCTTTAAAATTTTAATTCTAGTGTCCTTCGTTTGGGAGAAAAATGCAAAGGTACAAGACAGCTTTTCCTTGCCAATATCTCTCTTTTGCAAAGAGCTGCGCATTGGAAAATTCAGGGCTATGTCGTGTAGATGATGGCCTAACAGGAGGCTTTAAAATTTTCTTTCTAGTGTCCTTCGTTTGGGAGAAAAATGCAATGGTACAAGACAGCTTTTCCTTGCCAATATCTCTCTTTTGCAAAGAGCTGCGCATTGGAAAAATCAGGGCTATGTCGTGTAGATGATGGCCTAACAGGAGGCTTTAAAATTTTCTTTCTAGTGTCCTTCGTTTGGGAGAAAAATGCAAAGGTACAAGACAGCTTTTCCTTGCCAATATCTCTCTTTTGCAAAGAGCTACGCATTGGAAAATTCAGGGCTATGTCGTGTAGATGATGGCCTAACAGGAGGCTTTAAAATTTTAATTCTAGTGTCCTTCGTTTGGGAGAAAAATGCAAAGGTACCTGACAGCTTTTCCTTGCCAATATCTCTCTTTTGCAAAGAGCTGCGCATTGGAAAATTCAGGGCTATGTCGTGTAGATGATGGCATAGCAGGAGGCTTTAAAATTTTAATTCTAGTGTCCTTCGTTTGGGAGAAAAATGCAAAGGTATAAGACAGCTTTTCCTTGCCAATATCTCTCTTTTGCAAAGAGCTGCGCATTGGAAAATTCAGGGCTATGTCGTGTAGATGATGGCCTAACAGGAGGCTTTAAAATTTTCTTTCTAGTGTCCTTCGTTTGGGAGAAAAATGCAATGGTACAAGACAGCTTTTCCTTGCCAATATCTCTCTTTTGCAAAGAGCTGCGCATTGGAAAATTCAGGGCTATGTCGTGTAGATGATGGCCTAACAGGAGGCTTTAAAATTTTCTTTCTAGTGACCTTCGTTTGGGAGAAAAATGCAAAGGTACCTGACAGCTTTTCCTTGCCAATATCTCTCTTTTGCAAAGAGCTGCGCATTGGAAAATTCAGGGCTATGTCGTGTAGATGATGGCATAGCAGGAGGCTTTAAAATTTTAATTCTAGTGTCCTTCGTTTGGGAGAAAAATGCAAAGGTACAAGACAGCTTTTCCTTGCCAATATCTCTCTTTTGCAAAGAGCTGCACATTGGAAAATTCAGGGCTATGTCGTGTAGATGATGGCATAACAGGAGGCTTTAAAATTTTAATTCTAGTGTCCTTCGTTTGGGAGAAAAATGCAAAGGTACAAGACAGCTTTTCCTTGCCAATATCTCTCTTTTGCAAAGAGCTGCGCATTGGAAAAATCAGGGCTATGTCGTGTAGATGATGGCCTAACAGGAGGCTTTAAAATTTTCTTTCTAGTGTCCTTCGTTTGGGAGAAAAATGCAAAGGTACAAGACAGCTTTTCCTTGCCAATATCTCTCTTTTGCAAAGAGCTGCGCATTGGAAAAATCAGGGCTATGTCGTGTAGATGATGGCCTAACAGGAGGCTTTAAAATTTTCTTTCTAGTGTCCTTCGTTTGGGAGAAAAATGCAATGATACAAGACAGCTATTCCTTGCCAATATCTCTCTTTTGCAAAGAGCTGCGCATTGGAAAATTCAGGGCTATGTCGTGTAGATGATGGCCTAACAGGAGGCTTTAAAATTTTCTTTCTAGTGACCTTCGTTTGGGAGAAAAATGCAAAGGTACAAGACAGCTTTTCCTTGCCAATATCTCTCTTTTGCAAAGAGCTGCGCATTGGAAAATTCAGGGCTATGTCGTGTAGATGATGGCCTAACAGGAGGCTTTAAAATTTTAATTCTAGTGTCCTTCGTTTGGGAGAAAAATGCAAAGGTACAAGACAGCTTTTCCTTGCCAATATCTCTCTTTTGCAAAGAGCTGCGCATTGGAAAATTCAGGGCTATGTCGTGTAGATGATGGCATAACAGGAGGCTTTAAAATTTTAATTCTAGTGTCCTTCGTTTGGGAGAAAAATGCAAAGGTACAAGACAGCTTTTCCTTGCCAATATCTCTCTTTTGCAAAGAGCTGCGCATTGGAAAATTCAGGGCTATGTCGTGTAGATGATGGCCTAACAGGAGGCTTTAAAATTTTAATTCTAGTGTCCTTCGTTTGGGAGAAAAATGCAAAGGTACAAGACAGCTTTTCCTTGCCAATATCTCTCTTTTGCAAAGAGCTGCGCATTGGAAAATTCAGGGCTATGTCGTGTAGATGATGGCCTAACAGGAGGCTTTAAAATTTTCTTTCTAGTGTCCTTCGTTTGGGAGAAAAATGCAATGGTACAAGACAGCTTTTCCTTGCCAATATCTCTCTTTTGCAAAGAGCTGCGCATTGGAAAAATTCAGGGCTATGTCGTGTAGATGATGGCCTAACAGGAGGCTTTAAAATTTTAATTCTAGTGTCCTTCGTTTGGGAGAAAAATGCAAAGGTACCTGCCAGCTTTTCCTTGCCAATATCTCTCTTTTGCAAAGAGCTGCGCATTGGAAAATTCAGGGCTATGTCGTGTAGATGATGGCCTAACAGGAGGCTTTAAAATTTTCTTTCTAGTGACCTTCGTTTGGGAGAAAAATGCAAAGGTACCTGACAGCTTTTCCTTGCCAATATCTCTCTTTTGCAAAGAGCTGCGCATTGGAAAATTCAGGGCTATGTCGTGTAGATGATGGCATAGCAGGAGGCTTTAAAATTTTAATTCTAGTGTCCTTCGTTTGGGAGAAAAATGCAAAGGTACAAGACAGCTTTTCCTTGCCAATATCTCTCTTTTGCAAAGAGCTGCACATTGGAAAATTCAGGGCTATGTCGTGTAGATGATGGCATAACAGGAGGCTTTAAAATTTTAATTCTAGTGTCCTTCGTTTGGGAGAAAAATGCAAAGGTACAAGACAGCTTTTCCTTGCCAATATCTCTCTTTTGCAAAGAGCTGCGCATTGGAAAATTCAGGGCTATGTCGTGTAGATGATGGCCTAACAGGAGGCTTTACAATTTTAATACTAGTGTCCTTCGTTTGGGAGAAAAATGCAATGGTACAAGACAGCTTTTCCTTGCCAATATCTCTCTTTTGCAAAGAGCTGCGCATTGGAAAATTCAGGGCTATGTCGTGTAGATGATGGCCTAACAGGAGGCTTTAAAATTTTCTTTCTAGTGTCCTTCGTTTGGGAGAAAAATGCAATGGTACAAGACAGCTTTTCCTTGCCAATATCTCTCTTTTGCAAAGAGCTGCGCATTGGAAAAATCAGGGCTATGTCGTGTAGATGATGGCCTAACAGGAGGCTTTAAAATTTTCTTTCTAGAGTCCTTCGTTTGGGAGAAAAATGCAAAGGTACAAGACAGCTTTTCCTTGCCAATATCTCTCTTTTGCAAAGAGCTACGCATTGGAAAAATCAGGGCTATGTCGTGTAGATGATGGCCTAACAGGAGGCTTTAAAATTTTCTTTCTAGTGTCCTTCGTTTGGGAGAAAAATGCAAAGGTACAAGACAGCTTTTCCTTGCCAATATCTCTCTTTTGCAAAGAGCTGCGCATTGGAAAATTCAGGGCTATGTCGTGTAGATGATGGCATAACAGGAGGCTTTAAAATTTTAATTCTAGTGTCCTTCGTTTGGGAGAAAAATGCAAAGGTACAAGACAGCTTTTCCTTGCCAATATCTCTCTTTTGCAAAGAGCTGCGCATTGGAAAATTCAGGGCTATGTCGTGTAGATGATGGCCTAACAGGAGGCTTTAAAATTTTAATTCTAGTGTCCTTCGTTTGGGAGAAAAATGCAATGGTACAAGACAGCTTTTCCTTGCCAATATCTCTCTTTTGCAAAGAGCTGCGCATTGGAAAATTCAGGGCTATGTCGTGTAGATGATGGCCTAACAGGAGGCTTTAAAATTTTCTTTCTAGTGTCCTTCGTTTGGGAGAAAAATGCAATGGTACAAGACAGCTTTTCCTTGCCAATATCTCTCTTTTGCAAAGAGCTGCGCATTGGAAAAATCAGGGCTATGTCATGTAGATGATGGCCTAACAGGAGGCTTTAAAATTTTCTTTCTAGTGTCCTTCGTTTGGGAGAAAAATGCAAAGGTACAAGACAGCTTTTCCTTGCCAATATCTCTCTTTTGCAAAGAGCTACGCATTGGAAAATTCAGGGCTATGTCGTGTAGATGATGGCCTAACAGGAGGCTTTAAAATTTTCTTTCTAGTGTCCTTCGTTTGGGAGAAAAATGCAAAGGTACAAGACAGCTTTTCCTTGCCAATATCTCTCTTTTGCAAAGAGCTGCGCATTGGAAAATTCAGGGCTATGTCGTGTAGATAATGGCCTAACAGGAGGCTTTAAAATTTTCTTTCTAGTGTCCTTCGTTTGGGAGAAAAATGCAATGGTACAAGACAGCTTTTCCTTGCCAATATCTCTCTTTTGCAAAGAGCTGCGCATTGGAAAATTCAGGGCTATGTCGTGTAGATGATGGCCTAACAGGAGGCTTTCAAATTTTAATTCTAGTGTCCTTCGTTTGGGAGAAAAATGCAAAGGTACAAGACAGCTTTTCCTTGCCAATATCTCTCTTTTGCAAAGAGCTGCGCATTGGAAAATTCAGGGCTATGTCGTGTAGATGATGGCCTAACAGGAGGCTTTAAAATTTTAATTCTAGTGTCCTTCGTTTGGGAGAAAAATGCAAAGGTACAAGACAGCTTTTCCTTGCCAATATCTCTCTTTTGCAAAGAGCTGCGCATTGGAAAAATCAGGGCTATGTCGTGTAGATGATGGCCTAACAGGAGGCTTTAAAATTTTCTTTCTAGTGTCCTTCGTTTGGGAGAAAAATGCAAAGGTACAAGACAGCTTTTCCTTGCCAATATCTATCTTTTGCAAAGAGCTACGCATTGGAAAATTCAGGGCTATGTCGTGTAGATGATGGCCTAACAGGAGGCTTTAAAATTTTAATTCTAGTGTCCTTCGTTTGGGAGAAAAATGCAAAGGTACCTGACAGCTTTTCCTTGCCAATATCTCTCTTTTGCAAAGAGCTGCGCATTGGAAAATTCAGGGCTATGTCGTGTAGATGATGGCATAGCAGGAGGCTTTAAAATTTTAATTCTAGTGTCCTTCGTTTGGGAGAAAAATGCAAAGGTACAAGACAGCTTTTCCTTGCCAATATCTCTCTTTTGCAAAGAGCTGCGCATTGGAAAATTCAGGGCTATGTCGTGTAGATGATGGCATAACAGGAGGCTTTAAAATTTTAATTCTAGTGTCCTTCGTTTGGGAGAAAAATGCAAAGGTACAAGACAGCTTTTCCTTGCCAATATCTCTCTTTTGCAAAGAGCTGCGCATTGGAAAATTCAGGGCTATGTCGTGTAGATGATGGCCTAACAGGAGGCTTTAAAATTTTAATACTAGTGTCCTTCGTTTGGGAGAAAAATGCAATGGTACAAGACAGCTTTTCCTTGCCAATATCTCTCTTTTGCAAAGAGCTGCGCATTGGAAAATTCAGGGCTATGTCGTGTAGATGATGGCCTAACAGGAGGCTTTAAAATTTTCTTTCTAGTGTCCTTCGTTTGGGAGAAAAATGCAATGGTACAAGACAGCTTTTCCTTGCCAATATCTCTCTTTTGCAAAGAGCTGCGCATTGGAAAAATCAGGGCTATGTCGTGTAGATGATGGCCTAACAGGAGGCTTTAAAATTTTCTTTCTAGAGTCCTTCGTTTGGGAGAAAAATGCAAAGGTACAAGACAGCTTTTCCTTGCCAATATCTCTCTTTTGCAAAGAGCTACGCATTGGAAAAATCAGGGCTATGTCGTGTAGATGATGGCCTAACAGGAGGCTTTAAAATTTTAATTCTAGTGTCCTTCGTTTGGGAGAAACATGCAATGGTACAAGACAGCTTTTCCTTGCCAATATCTCTCTTTTGCAAAGAGCTGCGCATTGGAAAAATCAGGGCTATGTCGTGTAGATGATGGCCTAACAGGAGGCTTTAAAATTTTCTTTCTAGTGTCCTTCGTTTGGGAGAAAAATGCAATGGTACAAGACAGCTTTTCCTTGCCAATATCTCTCTTTTGCAAAGAGCTGCGCATTGGAAAAATCAGGGCTATGTCGTGTAGATGATGGCCTAACAGGAGGCTTTAAAATTTTCTTTCTAGAGTCCTTCGTTTGGGAGAAAAATGCAAAGGTACAAGACAGCTTTTCCTTGCCAATATCTCTCTTTTGCAAAGAGCTACGCATTGGAAAAATCAGGGCTATGTCGTGTAGATGATGGCCTAACAGGAGGCTTTAAAATTTTAATTCTAGTGTCCTTCGTTTGGGAGAAACATGCAATGGTACAAGACAGCTTTTCCTTGCCAATATCTCTCTTTTGCAAAGAGCTGCGCATTGGAAAATTCAGGGCTATGTCGTATAGATGATGGCCTAACAGGAGGCTTTAAAATTTTCTTTCTAGTGTCCTTCGTTTGGGAGAAAAATGCAATGGTACAAGACAGCTTTTCCTTGCCAATATCTCTCTTTTGCAAAGAGCTGCGCATTGGAAAAATCAGGGCTATGTCGTGTAGATGATGGCCTAACAGGAGGCTTTAAAATTTTCTTTCTAGTGTCCTTCGTTTGGGAGAAAAATGCAAAGGTACAAGACAGCTTTTCCTTGCCAATATCTCTCTTTTGCAAAGAGCTATGCATTGGAAAATTCAGGGCTATGTCGTGTAGATGATGGCCTAACAGGAGGCTTTAAAATTTTCTTTCTAGTGTCCTTCGTTTGGGAGAAAAATGCAAAGGTACAAGACAGCTTTTCCTTGCCAATATCTCTCTTTTGCAAAGAGCTGCGCATTGGAAAATTCAGGGCTATGTCGTGTAGATAATGGCCTAACAGGAGGCTTTAAAATTTTCTTTCTAGTGTCCTTCGTTTGGGAGAAAAATGCAATGGTACAAGACAGCTTTTCCTTGCCAATATCTCTCTTTTGCAAAGAGCTGCGCATTGGAAAATTCAGGGCTATGTCGTGTAGATGATGGCCTAACAGGAGGCTTTCAAATTTTAATTCTAGTGTCCTTCGTTTGGGAGAAAAATGCAAAGGTACCTGACAGCTTTTCCTTGCCAATATCTCTCTTTTGCAAAGAGCTGCGCATTGGAAAATTCAGGGCTATGTCGTGTAGATGATGGCATAGCAGGAGGCTTTAAAATTTTAATTCTAGTGTCCTTCGTTTGGGAGAAAAATGCAAAGGTACAAGACAGCTTTTCCTTGCCAATATCTCTCTTTTGCAAAGAGCTGCGCATTGGAAAATTCAGGGCTATGTCGTGTAGATGATGGCATAACAGGAGGCTTTAAAATTTTAATTCTAGTGTCCTTCGTTTGGGAGAAAAATGCAAAGGTACAAGACAGCTTTTCCTTGCCAATATCTCTCTTTTGCAAAGAGCTGCGCATTGGAAAATTCAGGGCTATGTCGTGTAGATGATGGCCTAACAGGAGGCTTTAAAATTTTAATTCTAGTGTCCTTCGTTTGGGAGAAAAATGCAAAGGTACAAGACAGCTTTTCCTTGCCAATATCTCTCTTTTGCAAAGAGCTGCGCATTGGAAAAATCAGGGCTATGTCGTGTAGATGATGGCCTAACAGGAGGCTTTAAAATTTTCTTTCTAGTGTCCTTCGTTTGGGAGAAAAATGCAAAGGTACAAGACAGCTTTTCCTTGCCAATATCTATCTTTTGCAAAGAGCTACGCATTGGAAAATTCAGGGCTATGTCGTGTAGATGATGGCCTAACAGGAGGCTTTAAAATTTTAATTCTAGTGTCCTTCGTTTGGGAGAAAAATGCAAAGGTACCTGACAGCTTTTCCTTGCCAATATCTCTCTTTTGCAAAGAGCTGCGCATTGGAAAATTCAGGGCTATGTCGTGTAGATGATGGCATAGCAGGAGGCTTTAAAATTTTAATTCTAGTGTCCTTCGTTTGGGAGAAAAATGCAAAGGTACAAGACAGCTTTTCCTTGCCAATATCTCTCTTTTGCAAAGAGCTGCGCATTGGAAAATTCAGGGCTATGTCGTGTAGATGATGGCCTAACAGGAGGCTTTAAAATTTTCTTTCTAGTGTCCTTCGTTTGGGAGAAAAATGCAATGGTACAAGACAGCTTTTCCTTGCCAATATCTCTCTTTTGCAAAGAGCTGCGCATTGGAAAAATTCAGGGCTATGTCGTGTAGATGATGGCCTAACAGGAGGCTTTAAAATTTTAATTCTAGTGTCCTTCGTTTGGGAGAAAAATGCAAAGGTACCTGACAGCTTTTCCTTGCCAATATCTCTCTTTTGCAAAGAGCTGCGCATTGGAAAATTCAGGGCTATGTCGTGTAGATGATGGCATAGCAGGAGGCTTTAAAATTTTAATTCTAGTGTCCTTCGTTTGGGAGAAAAATGCAAAGGTACAAGACAGCTTCTCCTTGCCAATATCTCTCTTTTGCAAAGAGCTGCGCATTGGAAAATTCAGGGCTATGTCGTGTAGATGATGGCATAACAGGAGGCTTTAAAATTTTAATTCTAGTATCCTTCGTTTGGGAGAAAAATGCAAAGGTACAAGACAGCTTTTCCTTGCCAATATCTCTCTTTTGCAAAGAGCTGCGCATTGGAAAATTCAGGGCTATGTCGTGTAGATGATGGCCTAACAGGAGGCTTTAAAATTTTCTTTCTAGTGTCCTTCGTTTGGGAGAAAAATGCAAAGGTACAAGACAGCTTTTCCTTGCCAATATCTCTCTTTTGCAAAGAGCTGCGCTTTGGAAAATTCAGGGTTATGTCGTGTAGATGATGGCCTAACAGGATGCTTTAAAATTTTCTTTCTAGTGTCCTTCGTTTGGGAGAAAAATGCAATGGTACAAGACAGCTTTTCCTTGCCAATATCTGTCTTTTGCAAAGAGCTGCGCATTGGAAAAATCAGGGCTATGTCGTGTAGATGATGGCCTAACAGGAGGCTTTAAAATTTTCTTTCTAGTGTCCTTCGTTTGGGAGAAAAATGCAAAGGTACAAGACAGCTTTTCCTTGCCAATATCTCTCTTTTGCAAAGAGCTACGCATTGGAAAATTCAGGGCTATGTCGTGTAGATGATGGCCTAACAGGAGGCTTTAAAATTTTCTTTCTAGTGTCCTTCGTTTGGGAGAAAAATGCAAAGGTACAAGACAGCTTTTCCTTGCCAATATCTCTCTTTTGCAAAGAGCTGCGCATTGGAAAATTCAGGGCTATGTCGTGTAGATGATGGCCTAACAGGAGGCTTTAAAATTTTCTTTCTAGTGACCTTCGTTTGGGAGAAAAATGCAAAGGTACAAGACAGCTTTTCCTTGCCAATATCTCTCTTTTGCAAAGAGCTGCGCATTGGAAAATTCAGGGCTATGTTGTGTAGATGATGGCCTAACAGGAGGCTTTAAAATTTTAATTCTAGTGTCCTTCGTTTGGGAGAAAAATGCAAAGGTACCTGACAGCTTTTCCTTGCCAATATCTCTCTTTTGCAAAGAGCTGCGCATTGGAAAATTCAGGGCTATGTCGTGTAGATGATGGCATAGCAGGAGGCTTTAAAATTTTAATTCTAGTGTCCTTCGTTTGGGAGAAAAATGCAAAGGTACAAGACAGCTTTTCCTTGCCAATATCTCTCTTTTGCAAAGAGCTGCGCATTGGAAAATTCAGGGCTATGTCGTGTAGATGATGGCATAACAGGAGGCTTTAAAATTTTAATTCTAGTGTCCTTCGTTTGGGAGAAAAATGCAAAGGTACAAGACAGCTTTTCCTTGCCAATATCTCTCTTTTGCAAAGAGCTGCGCATTGGAAAATTCAGGGCTATGTCGTGTAGATGATGGCCTAACAGGAGGCTTTAAAATTTTAATTCTAGTGTCCTTCGTTTGGGAGAAAAATGCAAAGGTACAAGACAGCTTTTCCTTGCCAATATCTCTCTTTTGCAAAGAGCTGCGCATTGGAAAATTCAGGGCTATGTCGTGTAGATGATGGCCTAACAGGAGGCTTTAAAATTTTCTTTCTAGTGTCCTTCGTTTGGGAGAAAAATGCAAAGGTACAAGACAGCTTTTCCTTGCCAATATCTCTCTTTTGCAAAGAGCTGCGCATTGGAAAATTCAGGGCTATGTCGTGTAGATGATGGCCTAACAGGAGGCTTTAAAATTTTCTTTCTAGTGTCCTTCGTTTGGGAGAAAAATGCAAAGGTACAAGACAGCTTTTCCTTGCCAATATCTCTCTTTTGCAAAGAGCTGCGCTTTGGAAAATTCAGGGTTATGTCGTGTAGATGATGGCCTAACAGGAGGCTTTAAAATTTTCTTTCTAGTGTCCTTCGTTTGGGAGAAAAATGCAATGGTACAAGACAGCTTTTCCTTGCCAATATCTGTCTTTTGCAAAGAGCTGCGCATTGGAAAAATCAGGGCTATGTCGTGTAGATGATGGCCTAACAGGAGGCTTTAAAATTTTCTTTCTAGTGTCCTTCGTTTGGGAGAAAAATGCAAAGGTACAAGACAGCTTTTCCTTGCCAATATCTCTCTTTTGCAAAGAGCTACGCATTGGAAAATTCAGGGCTATGTCGTGTAGATGATGGCCTAACAGGAGGCTTTAAAATTTTCTTTCTAGTGTCCTTCGTTTGGGAGAAAAATGCAAAGGTACAAGACAGCTTTTCCTTGCCAATATCTCTCTTTTGCAAAGAGCTGCGCATTGGAAAATTCAGGGCTATGTCGTGTAGATGATGGCCTAACAGGAGGCTTTAAAATTTTCTTTCTAGTGACCTTCGTTTGGGAGAAAAATGCAAAGGTACAAGACAGCTTTTCCTTGCCAATATCTCTCTTTTGCAAAGAGCTGCGCATTGGAAAATTCAGGGCTATGTCGTGTAGATGATGGCCTAACAGGAGGCTTTAAAATTTTAATTCTAGTGTCCTTCGTTTGGGAGAAAAATGCAAAGGTACCTGACAGCTTTTCCTTGCCAATATCTCTCTTTTGCAAAGAGCTGCGCATTGGAAAATTCAGGGCTATGTCGTGTAGATGATGGCATAGCAGGAGGCTTTAAAATTTTAATTCTAGTGTCCTTCGTTTGGGAGAAAAATGCAAAGGTACAAGACAGCTTTTCCTTGCCAATATCTCTCTTTTGCAAAGAGCTGCGCATTGGAAAATTCAGGGCTATGTCGTGTAGATGATGGCATAACAGGAGGCTTTAAAATTTTAATTCTAGTGTCCTTCGTTTGGGAGAAAAATGCAAAGGTACAAGACAGCTTTTCCTTGCCAATATCTCTCTTTTGCAAAGAGCTGCGCATTGGAAAATTCAGGGCTATGTCGTGTAGATGATGGCCTAACAGGAGGCTTTAAAATTTTAATTCTAGTGTCCTTCGTTTGGGAGAAAAATGCAAAGGTACAAGACAGCTTTTCCTTGCCAATATCTCTCTTTTGCAAAGAGCTGCGCATTGGAAAATTCAGGGCTATGTCGTGTAGATGATGGCCTAACAGGAGGCTTTAAAATTTTCTTTCTAGTGTCCTTCGTTTGGGAGAAAAATGCAAAGGTACAAGACAGCTTTTCCTTGCCAATATCTCTCTTTTGCAAAGAGCTGCGCATTGGAAAATTCAGGGCTATGTCGTGTAGATGATGGCCTAACAGGAGGCTTTAAAATTTTCTTTCTAGTGTCCTTCGTTTGGGAGAAAAATGCAATGGTACAAGACAGCTTTTCCTTGCCAATATCTCTCTTTTGCAAAGAGCTGCGCATTGGAAAAATCAGGGCTATGTCGTGTAGATGATGGCCTAACAGGAGGCTTTAAAATTTTCTTTCTAGTGTCCTTCGTTTGGGAGAAACATGCAAAGGTACAAGACAGCTTTTCCTTGCCAATATCTCTCTTTTGCAAAGAGCTACGCATTGGAAAATTCAGGGCTATGTCGTGTAGATGATGGCCTAACAGGAGGCTTTAAAATTTTCTTTCTAGTGTCCTTCGTTTGGGAGAAAAATGCAAAGGTACAAGACAGCTTTTCCTTGCCAATATCTCTCTTTTGCAAAGAGCTGCGCATTGGAAAATTCAGGGCTATGTCGTGTAGATGATGGCCTAACAGGAGGCTTTAAAATTTTCTTTCTAGTGTCCTTCGTTTGGGAGAAAAATGCAATGGTACAAGACAGCTTTTCCTTGCCAATATCTCTCTTTTGCAAAGAGCTGCGTATTGGAAAATTCAGGGCTATGTCGTGTAGATGATGGCCTAACAGGAGGCTTTAAAATTTTCTTTCTAGTGACCTTCGTTTGGGAGAAAAATGCAAAGGTACAAGACAGCTTTTCCTTGCCAATATCTCTCTTTTGCAAAGAGCTGCGCATTGGAAAATTCAGGGCTATGTCGTGTAGATGATGGCCTAACAGGAGGCTTTCAAATTTTAATTCTAGTGTCCTTCGTTTGGGAGAAAAATGCAAAGGTACCTGACAGCTTTTCCTTGCCAATATCTCTCTTTTGCAAAGAGCTGCGCATTGGAAAATTCAGGGCTATGTCGTGTAGATGATGGCATAGCAGGAGGCTTTAAAATTTTAATTCTAGTGTCCTTCGTTTGGGAGAAAAATGCAAAGGTACAAGACAGCTTTTCCTTGCCAATATCTCTCTTTTGCAAAGAGCTGCGCATTGGAAAATTCAGGGCTATGTCGTGTAGATGATGGCATAACAGGAGGCTTTAAAATTTTAATTCTAGTGTCCTTCGTTTGGGAGAAAAATGCAAAGGTACAAGACAGCTTTTCCTTGCCAATATCTCTCTTATGCAAAGAGCTGCGCATTGGAAAATTCAGGGCTATGTCGTGTAGATGATGGCCTAACAGGAGGCTTTAAAATTTTAATTCTAGTGTCCTTCGTTTGGAGAAAAATGCAAAGGTACAAGACAGCTTTTCCTTGCCAATATCTCTCTTTTGCAAAGAGCTGCGCATTGGAAAATTCAGGGCTATGTCGTGTAGATGATGGCCTAACAGGAGGCTTTAAAATTTTCTTTCTAGTGTCCTTCGTTTGGGAGAAAAATGCAATGGTACAAGACAGCTTTTCCTTGCCAATATCTCTCTTTTGCAAAGAGCTGCGCATTGGAAAAATCAGGGCTATGTCGTGTAGATGATGGCCTAACAGGAGGCTTTAAAATTTTCTTTCTAGTGTCTTTCGTTTGGGAGAAAAATGCAAAGGTACAAGACAGCTTTTCCTTGCCAATATCTCTCTTTTGCAAAGAGCTACGCATTGGAAAATTCAGGGCTATGTCGTGTAGATGATGGCCTAACAGGAGGCTTTAAAATTTTCTTTCTAGTGTCCTTCGTTTGTGAGAAAAATGCAAAGGTACAAGACAGCTTTTCCTTGCCAATATCTCTCTTTTGCAAAGAGCTGCGCATTGGAAAATTCAGGGCTATGTCGTGTAGATGATGGCCTAACAGGAGGCTTTAAAATTTTAATTCTAGTGTCCTTCGTTTGGGAGAAAAATGCAAAGGTACAAGATAGCTTTTCCTTGCCAATATCTCTCTTTTGCAAAGAGCTACGCATTGGAAAATTCAGGGCTATGTCGTGTAGATGATGGCCTAACAGGAGGCTTTAAAATTTTCTTTCTAGTGACCTTCGTTTGGGAGAAAAATGCAAAGGTACAAGACAGCTTTTCCTTGCCAATAGCTCTCTTTTGCAAAGAGCTGCGCATTGGAAAATTCAGGGCTATGTCGTGTAGATGATGGCCTAACAGGAGGCTTTAAAATTTTAATTCTAGTGTCCTTCGTTTGGGAGAAAAATGCAAAGGTACCTGACAGCTTTTCCTTGCCAATATCTCTCTTTTGCAAAGAGCTGCGCATTGGAAAATTCAGGGCTATGTCGTGTAGATGATGGCATAACAGGAGGCTTTAAAATTTTAATTCTAGTGTCCTTCGTTTGGGAGAAAAATGCAAAGGTACAAGACAGCTTTTCCTTGCCAATATCTCTCTTTTGCAAAGAGCTGCGCATTGGAAAATTCAGGGCTATGTCGTGTAGATGATGGCCTAACAGGAGGCTTTAAAATTTTAATTCTAGTGTCCTTCGTTTGGGAGAAAAATGCAAAGGTACAAGACAGCTTTTCCTTGCCAATATCTCTCTTTTGCAAAGAGCTGCGCATTGGAAAATTCAGGGCTATGTCGTGTAGATGATGGCCTAACAGGAGGCTTTAAAATTTTCTTTCTAGTGTCCTTCGTTTGGGAGAAAAATGCAATGGTACAAGACAGCTTTTCCTTGCCAATATCTCTCTTTTGCAAAGAGCTGCGCATTGGAAAAATCAGGGCTATGTCGTGTAGATGATGGCCTAACAGGAGGCTTTAAAATTTTCTTTCTAGTGTCCTTCGTTTGGGAGAAAAATGCAAAGGTACAAGACAGCTTTTCCTTGCCAATATCTCTCTTTTGCAAAGAGCTACGCATTGGAAAATTCAGGGCTATGTCGTGTAGATGATGGCCTAACAGGAGGCTTTAAAATTTTCTTTCTAGTGACCTTCGTTTGGGAGAAAAATGCAAAGGTACAAGACAGCTTTTCCTTGCCAATATCTCTCTTTTGCAAAGAGCTGCGCATTGGAAAATTCAGGGCTATGTTGTGTAGATGATGGCCTAACAGGAGGCTTTAAAATTTTAATTCTAGTGTCCTTCGTTTGGAGAAAAATGCAAAGGTACAAGACAGCTTTTCCTTGCCAATATCTCTCTTTTGCAAAGAGCTGCGCATTGGAAAATTCAGGGCTATGTCGTGTAGATGATGGCCTAACAGGAGGCTTTAAAATTTTCTTTCTAGTGTCCTTCGTTTGGGAGAAAAATGCAATGGTACAAGACAGCTTTTCCTTGCCAATATCTCTCTTTTGCAAAGAGCTGCGCATTGGAAAAATCAGGGCTATGTCGTGTAGATGATGGCCTAACAGGAGGCTTTAAAATTTTCTTTCTAGTGTCCTTCGTTTGGGAGAAAAATGCAAAGGTACAAGACAGCTTTTCCTTGCCAATATCTCTCTTTTGCAAAGAGCTACGCATTGGAAAATTCAGGGCTATGTCGTGTAGATGATGGCCTAACAGGAGGCTTTAAAATTTTCTTTCTAGTGTCCTTCGTTTGTGAGAAAAATGCAAAGGTACAAGACAGCTTTTCCTTGCCAATATCTCTCTTTTGCAAAGAGCTGCGCATTGGAAAATTCAGGGCTATGTCGTGTAGATGATGGCCTAACAGGAGGCTTTAAAATTTTAATTCTAGTGTCCTTCGTTTGGGAGAAAAATGCAAAGGTACAAGATAGCTTTTCCTTGCCAATATCTCTCTTTTGCAAAGAGCTACGCATTGGAAAATTCAGGACTATGTCGTGTAGATGATGGCCTAACAGGAGGCTTTAAAATTTTCTTTCTAGTGACCTTCGTTTGGGAGAAAAATGCAAAGGTACAAGACAGCTTTTCCTTGCCAATATCTCTCTTTTGCAAAGAGCTGCGCATTGGAAAATTCAGGGCTATGTCGTGTAGATGATGGCCTAACAGGAGGCTTTAAAATTTTAATTCTAGTGTCCTTCGTTTGGGAGAAAAATGCAAAGGTACCTGACAGCTTTTCCTTGCCAATATCTCTCTTTTGCAAAGAGCTGCGCATTGGAAAATTCAGGGCTATGTCGTGTAGATGATGGCATAACAGGAGGCTTTAAAATTTTAATTCTAGTATCCTTCGTTTGGGAGAAAAATGCAAAGGTACAAGACAGCTTTTCCTTGCCAATATCTCTCTTTTGCAAAGAGCTGCGCATTGGAAAATTCAGGGCTATGTCGTGTAGATGATGGCCTAACAGGAGGCTTTAAAATTTTCTTTCTAGTGTCCTTCGTTTGGGAGAAAAATGCAAAGGTACAAGACAGCTTTTCCTTGCCAATATCTCTCTTTTGCAAAGAGCTGCGCTTTGGAAAATTCAGGGTTATGTCGTGTAGATGATGGCCTAACAGGATGCTTTAAAATTTTCTTTCTAGTGTCCTTCGTTTGGGAGAAAAATGCAATGGTACAAGACAGCTTTTCCTTGCCAATATCTGTCTTTTGCAAAGAGCTGCGCATTGGAAAAATCAGGGCTATGTCGTGTAGATGATGGCCTAACAGGAGGCTTTAAAATTTTCTTTCTAGTGTCCTTCGTTTGGGAGAAAAATGCAAAGGTACAAGACAGCTTTTCCTTGCCAATATCTCTCTTTTGCAAAGAGCTACGCATTGGAAAATTCAGGGCTATGTCGTGTAGATGATGGCCTAACAGGAGGCTTTAAAATTTTCTTTCTAGTGTCCTTCGTTTGGGAGAAAAATGCAAAGGTACAAGACAGCTTTTCCTTGCCAATATCTCTCTTTTGCAAAGAGCTGCGCATTGGAAAATTCAGGGCTATGTCGTGTAGATGATGGCCTAACAGGAGGCTTTAAAATTTTCTTTCTAGTGACCTTCGTTTGGGAGAAAAATGCAAAGGTACAAGACAGCTTTTCCTTGCCAATATCTCTCTTTTGCAAAGAGCTGCGCATTGGAAAATTCAGGGCTATGTTGTGTAGATGATGGCCTAACAGGAGGCTTTAAAATTTTAATTCTAGTGTCCTTCGTTTGGGAGAAAAATGCAAAGGTACCTGACAGCTTTTCCTTGCCAATATCTCTCTTTTGCAAAGAGCTGCGCATTGGAAAATTCAGGGCTATGTCGTGTAGATGATGGCATAGCAGGAGGCTTTAAAATTTTAATTCTAGTGTCCTTCGTTTGGGAGAAAAATGCAAAGGTACAAGACAGCTTTTCCTTGCCAATATCTCTCTTTTGCAAAGAGCTGCGCATTGGAAAATTCAGGGCTATGTCGTGTAGATGATGGCATAACAGGAGGCTTTAAAATTTTAATTCTAGTGTCCTTCGTTTGGGAGAAAAATGCAAAGGTACAAGACAGCTTTTCCTTGCCAATATCTCTCTTTTGCAAAGAGCTGCGCATTGGAAAATTCAGGGCTATGTCGTGTAGATGATGGCCTAACAGGAGGCTTTAAAATTTTAATTCTAGTGTCCTTCGTTTGGGAGAAAAATGCAAAGGTACAAGACAGCTTTTCCTTGCCAATATCTCTCTTTTGCAAAGAGCTGCGCATTGGAAAATTCAGGGCTATGTCGTGTAGATGATGGCCTAACAGGAGGCTTTAAAATTTTCTTTCTAGTGTCCTTCGTTTGGGAGAAAAATGCAAAGGTACAAGACAGCTTTTCCTTGCCAATATCTCTCTTTTGCAAAGAGCTGCGCATTGGAAAATTCAGGGCTATGTCGTGTAGATGATGGCCTAACAGGAGGCTTTAAAATTTTCTTTCTAGTGTCCTTCGTTTGGGAGAAAAATGCAAAGGTACAAGACAGCTTTTCCTTGCCAATATCTCTCTTTTGCAAAGAGCTGCGCTTTGGAAAATTCAGGGTTATGTCGTGTAGATGATGGCCTAACAGGAGGCTTTAAAATTTTCTTTCTAGTGTCCTTCGTTTGGGAGAAAAATGCAATGGTACAAGACAGCTTTTCCTTGCCAATATCTGTCTTTTGCAAAGAGCTGCGCATTGGAAAAATCAGGGCTATGTCGTGTAGATGATGGCCTAACAGGAGGCTTTAAAATTTTCTTTCTAGTGTCCTTCGTTTGGGAGAAAAATGCAAAGGTACAAGACAGCTTTTCCTTGCCAATATCTCTCTTTTGCAAAGAGCTACGCATTGGAAAATTCAGGGCTATGTCGTGTAGATGATGGCCTAACAGGAGGCTTTAAAATTTTCTTTCTAGTGTCCTTCGTTTGGGAGAAAAATGCAAAGGTACAAGACAGCTTTTCCTTGCCAATATCTCTCTTTTGCAAAGAGCTGCGCATTGGAAAATTCAGGGCTATGTCGTGTAGATGATGGCCTAACAGGAGGCTTTAAAATTTTCTTTCTAGTGACCTTCGTTTGGGAGAAAAATGCAAAGGTACAAGACAGCTTTTCCTTGCCAATATCTCTCTTTTGCAAAGAGCTGCGCATTGGAAAATTCAGGGCTATGTCATGTAGATGATGGCCTAACAGGAGGCTTTAAAATTTTAATTCTAGTGTCCTTCGTTTGGGAGAAAAATGCAAAGGTACCTGACAGCTTTTCCTTGCCAATATCTCTCTTTTGCAAAGAGCTGCGCATTGGAAAATTCAGGGCTATGTCGTGTAGATGATGGCATAGCAGGAGGCTTTAAAATTTTAATTCTAGTGTCCTTCGTTTGGGAGAAAAATGCAAAGGTACAAGACAGCTTTTCCTTGCCAATATCTCTCTTTTGCAAAGAGCTGCGCATTGGAAAATTCAGGGCTATGTCGTGTAGATGATGGCATAACAGGAGGCTTTAAAATTTTAATTCTAGTGTCCTTCGTTTGGGAGAAAAATGCAAAGGTACAAGACAGCTTTTCCTTGCCAATATCTCTCTTTTGCAAAGAGCTGCGCATTGGAAAATTCAGGGCTATGTCGTGTAGATGATGGCCTAACAGGAGGCTTTAAAATTTTAATTCTAGTGTCCTTCGTTTGGGAGAAAAATGCAAAGGTACAAGACAGCTTTTCCTTGCCAATATCTCTCTTTTGCAAAGAGCTGCGCATTGGAAAATTCAGGGCTATGTCGTGTAGATGATGGCCTAACAGGAGGCTTTAAAATTTTCTTTCTAGTGTCCTTCGTTTGGGAGAAAAATGCAAAGGTACAAGACAGCTTTTCCTTGCCAATATCTCTCTTTTGCAAAGAGCTGCGCATTGGAAAATTCAGGGCTATGTCGTGTAGATGATGGCCTAACAGGAGGCTTTAAAATTTTCTTTCTAGTGTCCTTCGTTTGGGAGAAAAATGCAATGGTACAAGACAGCTTTTCCTTGCCAATATCTCTCTTTTGCAAAGAGCTGCGCATTGGAAAATTCAGGGCTATGTCGTGTAGATGATGGCCTAACAGGAGGCTTTAAAATTTTCTTTCTAGTGTCCTTCGTTTGGGAGAAACATGCAAAGGTACAAGACAGCTTTTCCTTGCCAATATCTCTCTTTTGCAAAGAGCTACGCATTGGAAAATTCAGGGCTATGTCGTGTAGATGATGGCCTAACAGGAGGCTTTAAAATTTTCTTTCTAGTGTCCTTCGTTTGGGAGAAAAATGCAAAGGTACAAGACAGCTTTTCCTTGCCAATATCTCTCTTTTGCAAAGAGCTGCGCATTGGAAAATTCAGGGCTATGTCGTGTAGATGATGGCCTAACAGGAGGCTTTAAAATTTTCTTTCTAGTGTCCTTCGTTTGGGAGAAAAATGCAATGGTACAAGACAGCTTTTCCTTGCCAATATCTCTCTTTTGCAAAGAGCTGCGTATTGGAAAATTCAGGGCTATGTCGTGTAGATGATGGCCTAACAGGAGGCTTTAAAATTTTCTTTCTAGTGACCTTCGTTTGGGAGAAAAATGCAAAGGTACAAGACAGCTTTTCCTTGCCAATATCTCTCTTTTGCAAAGAGCTGCGCATTGGAAAATTCAGGGCTATGTCGTGTAGATGATGGCCTAACAGGAGGCTTTCAAATTTTAATTCTAGTGTCCTTCGTTTGGGAGAAAAATGCAAAGGTACCTGACAGCTTTTCCTTGCCAATATCTCTCTTTTGCAAAGAGCTGCGCATTGGAAAATTCAGGGCTATGTCGTGTAGATGATGGCATAGCAGGAGGCTTTAAAATTTTAATTCTAGTGTCCTTCGTTTGGGAGAAAAATGCAAAGGTACAAGACAGCTTTTCCTTGCCAATATCTCTCTTTTGCAAAGAGCTGCGCATTGGAAAATTCAGGGCTATGTCGTGTAGATGATGGCATAACAGGAGGCTTTAAAATTTTAATTCTAGTGTCCTTCGTTTGGGAGAAAAATGCAAAGGTACAAGACAGCTTTTCCTTGCCAATATCTCTCTTTTGCAAAGAGCTGCGCATTGGAAAATTCAGGGCTATGTCGTGTAGATGATGGCCTAACAGGAGGCTTTAAAATTTTAATTCTAGTGTCCTTCGTTTGGAGAAAAATGCAAAGGTACAAGACAGCTTTTCCTTGCCAATATCTCTCTTTTGCAAAGAGCTGCGCATTGGAAAATTCAGGGCTATGTCGTGTAGATGATGGCCTAACAGGAGGCTTTAAAATTTTCTTTCTAGTGTCCTTCGTTTGGGAGAAAAATGCAATGGTACAAGACAGCTTTTCCTTGCCAATATCTCTCTTTTGCAAAGAGCTGCGCATTGGAAAAATCAGGGCTATGTCGTGTAGATGATGGCCTAACAGGAGGCTTTAAAATTTTCTTTCTAGTGTCCTTCGTTTGGGAGAAAAATGCAAAGGTACAAGACAGCTTTTCCTTGCCAATATCTCTCTTTTGCAAAGAGCTACGCATTGGAAAATTCAGGGCTATGTCGTGTAGATGATGGCCTAACAGGAGGCTTTAAAATTTTCTTTCTAGTGTCCTTCGTTTGTGAGAAAAATGCAAAGGTACAAGACAGCTTTTCCTTGCCAATATCTCTCTTTTGCAAAGAGCTGCGCATTGGAAAATTCAGGGCTATGTCGTGTAGATGATGGCCTAACAGGAGGCTTTAAAATTTTAATTCTAGTGTCCTTCGTTTGGGAGAAAAATGCAAAGGTACAAGATAGCTTTTCCTTGCCAATATCTCTCTTTTGCAAAGAGCTACGCATTGGAAAATTCAGGGCTATGTCGTGTAGATGATGGCCTAACAGGAGGCTTTAAAATTTTCTTTCTAGTGACCTTCGTTTGGGAGAAAAATGCAAAGGTACAAGACAGCTTTTCCTTGCCAATAGCTCTCTTTTGCAAAGAGCTGCGCATTGGAAAATTCAGGGCTATGTCGTGTAGATGATGGCCTAACAGGAGGCTTTAAAATTTTAATTCTAGTGTCCTTCGTTTGGGAGAAAAATGCAAAGGTACCTGACAGCTTTTCCTTGCCAATATCTCTCTTTTGCAAAGAGCTGCGCATTGGAAAATTCAGGGCTATGTCGTGTAGATGATGGCATAACAGGAGGCTTTAAAATTTTAATTCTAGTGTCCTTCGTTTGGGAGAAAAATGCAAAGGTACAAGACAGCTTTTCCTTGCCAATATCTCTCTTTTGCAAAGAGCTGCGCATTGGAAAATTCAGGGCTATGTCGTGTAGATGATGGCCTAACAGGAGGCTTTAAAATTTTAATTCTAGTGTCCTTCGTTTGGGAGAAAAATGCAAAGGTACAAGACAGCTTTTCCTTGCCAATATCTCTCTTTTGCAAAGAGCTGCGCATTGGAAAATTCAGGGCTATGTCGTGTAGATGATGGCCTAACAGGAGGCTTTAAAATTTTCTTTCTAGTGTCCTTCGTTTGGGAGAAAAATGCAATGGTACAAGACAGCTTTTCCTTGCCAATATCTCTCTTTTGCAAAGAGCTGCGCATTGGAAAAATCAGGGCTATGTCGTGTAGATGATGGCCTAACAGGAGGCTTTAAAATTTTCTTTCTAGTGTCCTTCGTTTGGGAGAAAAATGCAAAGGTACAAGACAGCTTTTCCTTGCCAATATCTCTCTTTTGCAAAGAGCTACGCATTGGAAAATTCAGGGCTATGTCGTGTAGATGATGGCCTAACAGGAGGCTTTAAAATTTTCTTTCTAGTGACCTTCGTTTGGGAGAAAAATGCAAAGGTACAAGACAGCTTTTCCTTGCCAATATCTCTCTTTTGCAAAGAGCTGCGCATTGGAAAATTCAGGGCTATGTTGTGTAGATGATGGCCTAACAGGAGGCTTTAAAATTTTAATTCTAGTGTCCTTCGTTTGGAGAAAAATGCAAAGGTACAAGACAGCTTTTCCTTGCCAATATCTCTCTTTTGCAAAGAGCTGCGCATTGGAAAATTCAGGGCTATGTCGTGTAGATGATGGCCTAACAGGAGGCTTTAAAATTTTCTTTCTAGTGTCCTTCGTTTGGGAGAAAAATGCAATGGTACAAGACAGCTTTTCCTTGCCAATATCTCTCTTTTGCAAAGAGCTGCGCATTGGAAAAATCAGGGCTATGTCGTGTAGATGATGGCCTAACAGGAGGCTTTAAAATTTTCTTTCTAGTGTCCTTCGTTTGGGAGAAAAATGCAAAGGTACAAGACAGCTTTTCCTTGCCAATATCTCTCTTTTGCAAAGAGCTACGCATTGGAAAATTCAGGGCTATGTCGTGTAGATGATGGCCTAACAGGAGGCTTTAAAATTTTCTTTCTAGTGTCCTTCGTTTGTGAGAAAAATGCAAAGGTACAAGACAGCTTTTCCTTGCCAATATCTCTCTTTTGCAAAGAGCTGCGCATTGGAAAATTCAGGGCTATGTCGTGTAGATGATGGCCTAACAGGAGGCTTTAAAATTTTAATTCTAGTGTCCTTCGTTTGGGAGAAAAATGCAAAGGTACAAGATAGCTTTTCCTTGCCAATATCTCTCTTTTGCAAAGAGCTACGCATTGGAAAATTCAGGGCTATGTCGTGTAGATGATGGCCTAACAGGAGGCTTTAAAATTTTCTTTCTAGTGACCTTCGTTTGGGAGAAAAATGCAAAGGTACAAGACAGCTTTTCCTTGCCAATATCTCTCTTTTGCAAAGAGCTGCGCATTGGAAAATTCAGGGCTATGTCGTGTAGATGATGGCCTAACAGGAGGCTTTAAAATTTTAATTCTAGTGTCCTTCGTTTGGGAGAAAAATGCAAAGGTACCTGACAGCTTTTCCTTGCCAATATCTCTCTTTTGCAAAGAGCTGCGCATTGGAAAATTCAGGGCTATGTCGTGTAGATGATGGCATAACAGGAGGCTTTAAAATTTTAATTCTAGTGTCCTTCGTTTGGGAGAAAAATGCAAAGGTACAAGACAGCTTTTCCTTGCCAATATCTCTCTTTTGCAAAGAGCTGCGCATTGGAAAATTCAGGGCTATGTCGTGTAGATGATGGCCTAACAGGAGGCTTTAAAATTTTAATTCTAGTGTCCTTCGTTTGGGAGAAAAATGCAAAGGTACAAGACAGCTTTTCCTTGCCAATATCTCTCTTTTGCAAAGAGCTGCGCATTGGAAAATTCAGGGCTATGTCGTGTAGATGATGGCCTAACAGGAGGCTTTAAAATTTTCTTTCTAGTGTCCTTCGTTTGGGAGAAAAATGCAATGGTACAAGACAGCTTTTCCTTGCCAATATCTCTCTTTTGCAAAGAGCTGCGCATTGGAAAAATCAGGGCTATGTCGTGTAGATGATGGCCTAACAGGAGGCTTTAAAATTTTCTTTCTAGTGTCCTTCGTTTGGGAGAAAAATGCAAAGGTACAAGACAGCTTTTCCTTGCCAATATCTCTCTTTTGCAAAGAGCTACGCATTGGAAAATTCAGGGCTATGTCGTGTAGATGATGGCCTAACAGGAGGCTTTAAAATTTTCTTTCTAGTGACCTTCGTTTGGGAGAAAAATGCAAAGGTACAAGACAGCTTTTCCTTGCCAATATCTCTCTTTTGCAAAGAGCTGCGCATTGGAAAATTCAGGGCTATGTTGTGTAGATGATGGCCTAACAGGAGGCTTTAAAATTTTAATTCTAGTGTCCTTCGTTTGGGAGAAAAATGCAAAGGTACCTGACAGCTTTTCCTTGCCAATATCTCTCTTTTGCAAAGAGCTGCGCATTGGAAAATTCAGGGCTATGTCGTGTAGATGATGGCATAGCAGGAGGCTTTAAAATTTTAATTCTAGTGTCCTTCGTTTGGGAGAAAAATGCAAAGGTACAAGACAGCTTTTCCTTGCCAATATCTCTCTTTTGCAAAGAGCTGCGCATTGGAAAATTCAGGGCTATGTCGTGTAGATGATGGCATAACAGGAGGCTTTAAAATTTTAATTCTAGTGTCCTTCGTTTGGGAGAAAAATGCAAAGGTACAAGACAGCTTTTCCTTGCCAATATCTCTCTTTTGCAAAGAGCTGCGCATTGGAAAATTCAGGGCTATGTCGTGTAGATGATGGCCTAACAGGAGGCTTTAAAATTTTAATTCTAGTGTCCTTCGTTTGGGAGAAAAATGCAAAGGTACAAGACAGCTTTTCCTTGCCAATATCTCTCTTTTGCAAAGAGCTGCGCATTGGAAAATTCAGGGCTATGTCGTGTAGATGATGGCCTAACAGGAGGCTTTAAAATTTTCTTTCTAGTGTCCTTCGTTTGGGAGAAAAATGCAAAGGTACAAGACAGCTTTTCCTTGCCAATATCTCTCTTTTGCAAAGAGCTGCGCTTTGGAAAATTCAGGGTTATGTCGTGTAGATGATGGCCTAACAGGAGGCTTTAAAATTTTCTTTCTAGTGTCCTTCGTTTGGGAGAAAAATGCAATGGTACAAGACAGCTTTTCCTTGCCAATATCTGTCTTTTGCAAAGAGCTGCGCATTGGAAGAATCAGGGCTATGTCGTGTAGATGATGGCCTAACAGGAGGCTTTAAAATTTTCTTTCTAGTGTCCTTCGTTTGGGAGAAAAATGCAAAGGTACAAGACAGCTTTTCCTTGCCAATATCTCTCTTTTGCAAAGAGCTACGCATTGGAAAATTCAGGGCTATGTCGTGTAGATGATGGCCTAACAGGAGGCTTTAAAATTTTCTTTCTAGTGTCCTTCGTTTGGGAGAAAAATGCAAAGGTACAAGACAGCTTTTCCTTGCCAATATCTCTCTTTTGCAAAGAGCTGCGCATTGGAAAATTCAGGGCTATGTCGTGTAGATGATGGCCTAACAGGAGGCTTTAAAATTTTCTTTCTAGTGACCTTCGTTTGGGAGAAAAATGCAAAGGTACAAGACAGCTTTTCCTTGCCAATATCTCTCTTTTGCAAAGAGCTGCGCATTGGAAAATTCAGGGCTATGTTGTGTAGATGATGGCCTAACAGGAGGCTTTAAAATTTTAATTCTAGTGTCCTTCGTTTGGGAGAAAAATGCAAAGGTACCTGACAGCTTTTCCTTGCCAATATCTCTCTTTTGCAAAGAGCTGCGCATTGGAAAATTCAGGGCTATGTCGTGTAGATGATGGCATAGCAGGAGGCTTTAAAATTTTAATTCTAGTGTCCTTCGTTTGGGAGAAAAATGCAAAGGTACAAGACAGCTTTTCCTTGCCAATATCTCTCTTTTGCAAAGAGCTGCGCATTGGAAAATTCAGGGCTATGTCGTGTAGATGATGGCATAACAGGAGGCTTTAAAATTTTAATTCTAGTGTCCTTCGTTTGGGAGAAAAATGCAAAGGTACAAGACAGCTTTTCCTTGCCAATATCTCTCTTTTGCAAAGAGCTGCGCATTGGAAAATTCAGGGCTATGTCGTGTAGATGATGGCCTAACAGGAGGCTTTAAAATTTTAATTCTAGTGTCCTTCGTTTGGGAGAAAAATGCAAAGGTACAAGACAGCTTTTCCTTGCCAATATCTCTCTTTTGCAAAGAGCTGCGCATTGGAAAATTCAGGGCTATGTCGTGTAGATGATGGCCTAACAGGAGGCTTTAAAATTTTCTTTCTAGTGTCCTTCGTTTGGGAGAAAAATGCAAAGGTACAAGACAGCTTTTCCTTGCCAATATCTCTCTTTTGCAAAGAGCTGCGCATTGGAAAATTCAGGGCTATGTCGTGTAGATGATGGCCTAACAGGAGGCTTTAAAATTTTCTTTCTAGTGTCCTTCGTTTGGGAGAAAAATGCAATGGTACAAGACAGCTTTTCCTTGCCAATATCTCTCTTTTGCAAAGAGCTACGCATTGGAAAATTCAGGGCTATGTCGTGTAGATGATGGCCTAACAGGAGGCTTTAAAATTTTCTTTCTAGTGTCCTTCGTTTGGGAGAAAAATGCAAAGGTACAAGACAGCTTTTCCTTGCCAATATCTCTCTTTTGCAAAGAGCTGCGCATTGGAAAATTCAGGGCTATGTCGTGTAGATGATGGCCTAACAGGAGGCTTTAAAATTTTCTTTCTAGTGTCCTTCGTTTGGGAGAAAAATGCAATGGTACAAGACAGCTTTTCCTTGCCAATATCTCTCTTTTGCAAAGAGCTGCGTATTGGAAAATTCAGTGCTATGTCGTGTAGATGATGGCCTAACAGGAGGCTTTAAAATTTTCTTTCTAGTGACCTTCGTTTGGGAGAAAAATGCAAAGGTACAAGACAGCTTTTCCTTGCCAATATCTCTCTTTTGCAAAGAGCTGCGCATTGGAAAATTCAGGGCTATGTCGTGTAGATGATGGCCTAACATGAGGCTTTCAAATTTTAATTCTAGTGTCCTTCGTTTGGGAGAAAAATGCAAAGGTACCTGACAGCTTTTCCTTGCCAATATCTCTCTTTTGCAAAGAGCTGCGCATTGGAAAATTCAGGGCTATGTCGTGTAGATGATGGCATAGCAGGAGGCTTTAAAATTTTAATTCTAGTGTCCTTCGTTTGGGAGAAAAATGCAAAGGTACAAGACAGCTTTTCCTTGCCAATATCTCTCTTTTGCAAAGAGCTGCGCATTGGAAAATTCAGGGCTATGTCGTGTAGATGATGGCATAACAGGAGGCTTTAAAATTTTAATTCTAGTGTCCTTCGTTTGGGAGAAAAATGCAAAGGTACAAGACAGCTTTTCCTTGCCAATATCTCTCTTTTGCAAAGAGCTGCGCATTGGAAAATTCAGGGCTATGTCGTGTAGATGATGGCCTAACAGGAGGCTTTAAAATTTTAATTCTAGTGTCCTTCGTTTGGAGAAAAATGCAAAGGTACAAGACAGCTTTTCCTTGCCAATATCTCTCTTTTGCAAAGAGCTGCGCATTGGAAAATTCAGGGCTATGTCGTGTAGATGATGGCCTAACAGGAGGCTTTAAAATTTTCTTTCTAGTGTCCTTCGTTTGGGAGAAAAATGCAATGGTACAAGACAGCTTTTCCTTGCCAATATCTCTCTTTTGCAAAGAGCTGCGCATTGGAAAAATCAGGGCTATGTCGTGTAGATGATGGCCTAACAGGAGGCTTTAAAATTTTCTTTCTAGTGTCCTTCGTTTGGGAGAAAAATGCTAAGGTACAAGACAGCTTTTCCTTGCCAATATCTCTCTTTTGCAAAGAGCTACGCATTGGAAAATTCAGGGCTATGTCGTGTAGATGATGGCCTAACAGGAGGCTTTAAAATTTTCTTTCTAGTGTCCTTCGTTTGTGAGAAAAATGCAAAGGTACAAGACAGCTTTTCCTTGCCAATATCTCTCTTTTGCAAAGAGCTGCGCATTGGAAAATTCAGGGCTATGTCGTGTAGATGATGGCCTAACAGGAGGCTTTAAAATTTTAATTCTAGTGTCCTTCGTTTGGGAGAAAAATGCAAAGGTACAAGATAGCTTTTCCTTGCCAATATCTCTCTTTTGCAAAGAGCTACGCATTGGAAAATTCAGGGCTATGTCGTGTAGATGATGGCCTAACAGGAGGCTTTAAAATTTTCTTTCTAGTGACCTTCGTTTGGGAGAAAAATGCAAAGGTACAAGACAGCTTTTCCTTGCCAATATCTCTCTTTTGCAAAGAGCTGCGCATTGGAAAATTCAGGGCTATGTCGTGTAGATGATGGCCTAACAGGAGGCTTTAAAATTTTAATTCTAGTGTCCTTCGTTTGGGAGAAAAATGCAAAGGTACCTGACAGCTTTTCCTTGCCAATATCTCTCTTTTGCAAAGAGCTGCGCATTGGAAAATTCAGGGCTATGTCGTGTAGATGATGGCATAACAGGAGGCTTTAAAATTTTAATTCTAGTGTCCTTCGTTTGGGAGAAAAATGCAAAGGTACAAGACAGCTTTTCCTTGCCAATATCTCTCTTTTGCAAAGAGCTGCGCATTGGAAAATTCAGGGCTATGTCGTGTAGATGATGGCCTAACAGGAGGCTTTAAAATTTTAATTCTAGTGTCCTTCGTTTGGGAGAAAAATGCAAAGGTACAAGACAGCTTTTCCTTGCCAATATCTCTCTTTTGCAAAGAGCTGCGCATTGGAAAATTCAGGGCTATGTCGTGTAGATGATGGCCTAACAGGAGGCTTTAAAATTTTCTTTCTAGTGTCCTTCGTTTGGGAGAAAAATGCAATGGTACAAGACAGCTTTTCCTTGCCAATATCTCTCTTTTGCAAAGAGCTGCGCATTGGAAAAATCAGGGCTATGTCGTGTAGATGATGGCCTAACAGGAGGCTTTAAAATTTTCTTTCTAGTGTCCTTCGTTTGGGAGAAAAATGCAAAGGTACAAGACAGCTTTTCCTTGCCAATATCTCTCTTTTGCAAAGAGCTACGCATTGGAAAATTCAGGGCTATGTCGTGTAGATGATGGCCTAACAGGAGGCTTTAAAATTTTCTTTCTAGTGTCCTTCGTTTGTGAGAAAAATGCAAAGGTACAAGACAGCTTTTCCTTGCCAATATCTCTCTTTTGCAAAGAGCTGCGCATTGGAAAATTCAGGGCTATGTCGTGTAGATGATGGCCTAACAGGAGGCTTTAAAATTTTAATTCTAGTGTCCTTCGTTTGGGAGAAAAATGCAAAGGTACAAGATAGCTTTTCCTTGCCAATATCTCTCTTTTGCAAAGAGCTACGCATTGGAAAATTCAGGGCTATGTCGTGTAGATGATGGCCTAACAGGAGGCTTTAAAATTTTCTTTCTAGTGACCTTCGTTTGGGAGAAAAATGCAAAGGTACAAGACAGCTTTTCCTTGCCAATATCTCTCTTTTGCAAAGAGCTGCGCTTTGGAAAACTCAGGGTTATGTCGTGTAGATGATGGCCTAACAGGAGGCTTTAAAATTTTCTTTCTAGTGTCCTTCGTTTGGGAGAAAAATGCAATGGTACAAGACAGCTTTTCCTTGCCAATATCTGTCTTTTGCAAAGAGCTGCGCATTGGAAAAATCAGGGCTATGTCGTGTAGATGATGGCCTAACAGGAGGCTTTAAAATTTTCTTTCTAGTGTCCTTCGTTTGGGAGAAAAATGCAAAGGTACAAGACAGCTTTTCCTTGCCAATATCTCTCTTTTGCAAAGAGCTACGCATTGGAAAATTCAGGGCTATGTCGTGTAGATGATGGCCTAACAGGAGGCTTTAAAATTTTCTTTCTAGTGTCCTTCGTTTGGGAGAAAAATGCAAAGGTACAAGACAGCTTTTCCTTGCCAATATCTCTCTTTTGCAAAGAGCTGCGCATTGGAAAATTCAGGGCTATGTCGTGTAGATGATGGCCTAACAGGAGGCTTTAAAATTTTCTTTCTAGTGACCTTCGTTTGGGAGAAAAATGCAAAGGTACAAGACAGCTTTTCCTTGCCAATATCTCTCTTTTGCAAAGAGCTGCGCATTGGAAAATTCAGGGCTATGTTGTGTAGATGATGGCCTAACAGGAGGCTTTAAAATTTTAATTCTAGTGTCCTTCGTTTGGGAGAAAAATGCAAAGGTACCTGACAGCTTTTCCTTGCCAATATCTCTCTTTTGCAAAGAGCTGCGCATTGGAAAATTCAGGGCTATGTCGTGTAGATGATGGCATAGCAGGAGGCTTTAAAATTTTAATTCTAGTGTCCTTCGTTTGGGAGAAAAATGCAAAGGTACAAGACAGCTTTTCCTTGCCAATATCTCTCTTTTGCAAAGAGCTGCGCATTGGAAAATTCAGGGCTATGTCGTGTAGATGATGGCATAACAGGAGGCTTTAAAATTTTAATTCTAGTGTCCTTCGTTTGGGAGAAAAATGCAAAGGTACAAGACAGCTTTTCCTTGCCAATATCTCTCTTTTGCAAAGAGCTGCGCATTGGAAAATTCAGGGCTATGTCGTGTAGATGATGGCCTAACAGGAGGCTTTAAAATTTTAATTCTAGTGTCCTTCGTTTGGGAGAAAAATGCAAAGGTACAAGACAGCTTTTCCTTGCCAATATCTCTCTTTTGCAAAGAGCTGCGCATTGGAAAATTCAGGGCTATGTCGTGTAGATGATGGCCTAACAGGAGGCTTTAAAATTTTCTTTCTAGTGTCCTTCGTTTGGGAGAAAAATGCAAAGGTACAAGACAGCTTTTCCTTGCCAATATCTCTCTTTTGCAAAGAGCTGCGCATTGGAAAATTCAGGGCTATGTTGTGTAGATGATGGCCTAACAGGAGGCTTTAAAATTTTAATTCTAGTGTCCTTCGTTTGGGAGAAAAATGCAAAGGTACCTGACAGCTTTTCCTTGCCAATATCTCTCTTTTGCAAAGAGCTGCGCATTGGAAAATTCAGGGCTATGTCGTGTAGATGATGGCATAGCAGGAGGCTTTAAAATTTTAATTCTAGTGTCCTTCGTTTGGGAGAAAAATGCAAAGGTACAAGACAGCTTTTCCTTGCCAATATCTCTCTTTTGCAAAGAGCTGCGCATTGGAAAATTCAGGGCTATGTCGTGTAGATGATGGCATAACAGGAGGCTTTAAAATTTTAATTCTAGTGTCCTTCGTTTGGGAGAAAAATGCAAAGGTACAAGACAGCTTTTCCTTGCCAATATCTCTCTTTTGCAAAGAGCTGCGCATTGGAAAATTCAGGGCTATGTCGTGTAGATGATGGCCTAACAGGAGGCTTTAAAATTTTAATTCTAGTGTCCTTCGTTTGGGAGAAAAATGCAAAGGTACAAGACAGCTTTTCCTTGCCAATATCTCTCTTTTGCAAAGAGCTGCGCATTGGAAAATTCAGGGCTATGTCGTGTAGATGATGGCCTAACAGGAGGCTTTAAAATTTTCTTTCTAGTGTCCTTCGTTTGGGAGAAAAATGCAAAGGTACAAGACAGCTTTTCCTTGCCAATATCTCTCTTTTGCAAAGAGCTGCGCATTGGAAAATTCAGGGCTATGTCGTGTAGATGATGGCATAGCAGGAGGCTTTAAAATTTTAATTCTAGTGTCCTTCGTTTGGGAGAAAAATGCAAAGGTACAAGACAGCTTTTCCTTGCCAATATCTCTCTTTTGCAAAGAGCTGCGCATTGGAAAATTCAGGGCTATGTCGTGTAGATGATGGCATAACAGGAGGCTTTAAAATTTTAATTCTAGTGTCCTTCGTTTGGGAGAAAAATGCAAAGGTACAAGACAGCTTTTCCTTGCCAATATCTCTCTTTTGCAAAGAGCTGCGCATTGGAAAATTCAGGGCTATGTCGTGTAGATGATGGCCTAACAGGAGGCTTTAAAATTTTCTTTCTAGTGTCCTTCGTTTGGGAGAAAAATGCAATGGTACAAGACAGCTTTTCCTTGCCAATATCTCTCTTTTGCAAAGAGCTGCGCATTGGAAAAATCAGGGCTATGTCGTGTAGATGATGGCCTAACAGGAGGCTTTAAAATTTTCTTTCTAGTGTCCTTCGTTTGGGAGAAAAATGCAAAGGTACAAGACAGCTTTTCCTTGCCAATATCTCTCTTTTGCAAAGAGCTACGCATTGGAAAATTCAGGGCTATGTCGTGTAGATGATGGCCTAACAGGAGGCTTTAAAATTTTCTTTCTAGTGTCCTTCGTTTGGGAGAAAAATGCAAAGGTACAAGACAGCTTTTCCTTGCCAATATCTCTCTTTTGCAAAGAGCTGCGCATTGGAAAATTCAGGGCTATGTCGTGTAGATGATGGCCTAACAGGAGGCTTTCAAATTTTAATTCTAGTGTCCTTCGTTTGGGAGAAAAATGCAAAGGTACCTGACAGCTTTTCCTTGCCAATATCTCTCTTTTGCAAAGAGCTGCGCATTGGAAAATTCAGGGCTATGTCGTGTAGATGATGGCATAGCAGGAGGCTTTAAAATTTTAATTCTAGTGTCCTTCGTTTGGGAGAAAAATGCAAAGGTACAAGACAGCTTTTCCTTGCCAATATCTCTCTTTTGCAAAGAGCTGCGCATTGGAAAATTCAGGGCTATGTCGTGTAGATGATGGCATAACAGGAGGCTTTACAATTTTAATTCTAGTGTCCTTCGTTTGGGAGAAAAATGCAAAGGTACAAGACAGCTTTTCCTTGCCAATATCTCTCTTTTGCAAAGAGCTGCGCATTGGAAAATTCAGGGCTATGTCGTGTAGATGATGGCATAGCAGGAGGCTTTAAAATTTTAATTCTAGTGTCCTTCGTTTGGGAGAAAAATGCAAAGGTACAAGACAGCTTTTCCTTGCCAATATCTCTCTTTTGCAAAGAGCTGCGCATTGGAAAATTCAGGGCTATGTCGTGTAGATGATGGCATAACAGGAGGCTTTAAAATTTTAATTCTAGTGTCCTTCGTTTGGGAGAAAAATGCAAAGGTACAAGACAGCTTTTCCTTGCCAATATCTCTCTTTTGCAAAGAGCTGCGCATTGGAAAATTCAGGGCTATGTCGTGTAGATGATGGCCTAACAGGAGGCTTTAAAATTTTAATTCTAGTGTCCTTCGTTTGGGAGAAAAATGCAAAGGTACAAGACAGCTTTTCCTTGCCAATATCTCTCTTTTGCAAAGAGCTGCGCATTGGAAAATTCAGGGCTATGTCGTGTAGATGATGGCCTAACAGGAGGCTTTAAAATTTTCTTTCTAGTGTCCTTCGTTTGGGAGAAAAATGCAAAGGTACAAGACAGCTTTTCCTTGCCAATATCTCTCTTTTGCAAAGAGCTGCGCATTGGAAAATTCAGGGCTATGTCGTGTAGATGATGGCATAGCAGGAGGCTTTAAAATTTTAATTCTAGTGTCCTTCGTTTGGGAGAAAAATGCAAAGGTACAAGACAGCTTTTCCTTGCCAATATCTCTCTTTTGCAAAGAGCTGCGCATTGGAAAATTCAGGGCTATGTCGTGTAGATGATGGCATAACAGGAGGCTTTAAAATTTTAATTCTAGTGTCCTTCGTTTGGGAGAAAAATGCAAAGGTACAAGACAGCTTTTCCTTGCCAATATCTCTCTTTTGCAAAGAGCTGCGCATTGGAAAATTCAGGGCTATGTCGTGTAGATGATGGCCTAACAGGAGGCTTTAAAATTTTCTTTCTAGTGTCCTTCGTTTGGGAGAAAAATGCAATGGTACAAGACAGCTTTTCCTTGCCAATATCTCTCTTTTGCAAAGAGCTGCGCATTGGAAAAATCAGGGCTATGTCGTGTAGATGATGGCCTAACAGGAGGCTTTAAAATTTTCTTTCTAGTGTCCTTCGTTTGGGAGAAAAATGCAAAGGTACAAGACAGCTTTTCCTTGCCAATATCTCTCTTTTGCAAAGAGCTACGCATTGGAAAATTCAGGGCTATGTCGTGTAGATGATGGCCTAACAGGAGGCTTTAAAATTTTCTTTCTAGTGTCCTTCGTTTGGGAGAAAAATGCAAAGGTACAAGACAGCTTTTCCTTGCCAATATCTCTCTTTTGCAAAGAGCTGCGCATTGGAAAATTCAGGGCTATGTCGTGTAGATGATGGCCTAACAGGAGGCTTTCAAATTTTAATTCTAGTGTCCTTCGTTTGGGAGAAAAATGCAAAGGTACCTGACAGCTTTTCCTTGCCAATATCTCTCTTTTGCAAAGAGCTGCGCATTGGAAAATTCAGGGCTATGTCGTGTAGATGATGGCATAGCAGGAGGCTTTAAAATTTTAATTCTAGTGTCCTTCGTTTGGGAGAAAAATGCAAAGGTACAAGACAGCTTTTCCTTGCCAATATCTCTCTTTTGCAAAGAGCTGCGCATTGGAAAATTCAGGGCTATGTCGTGTAGATGATGGCATAACAGGAGGCTTTAAAATTTTAATTCTAGTGTCCTTCGTTTGGGAGAAAAATGCAAAGGTACAAGACAGCTTTTCCTTGCCAATATCTCTCTTTTGCAAAGAGCTGCGCATTGGAAAATTCAGGGCTATGTCGTGTAGATGATGGCCTAACAGGAGGCTTTAAAATTTTAATTCTAGTGTCCTTCGTTTGGAGAAAAATGCAAAGGTACAAGACAGCTTTTCCTTGCCAATATCTCTCTTTTGCAAAGAGCTGCGCATTGGAAAATTCAGGGCTATGTCGTGTAGATGATGGCCTAACAGGAGGCTTTAAAATTTTCTTTCTAGTGTCCTTCGTTTGGGAGAAAAATGCAATGGTACAAGACAGCTTTTCCTTGCCAATATCTCTCTTTTGCAAAGAGCTGCGCATTGGAAAAATCAGGGCTATGTCGTGTAGATGATGGCCTAACAGGAGGCTTTAAAATTTTCTTTCTAGTGTCCTTCGTTTGGGAGAAAAATGCAAAGGTACAAGACAGCTTTTCCTTGCCAATATCTCTCTTTTGCAAAGAGCTACGCATTGGAAAATTCAGGGCTATGTCGTGTAGATGATGGCCTAACAGGAGGCTTTAAAATTTTCTTTCTAGTGTCCTTCGTTTGTGAGAAAAATGCAAAGGTACAAGACAGCTTTTCCTTGCCAATATCTCTCTTTTGCAAAGAGCTGCGCATTGGAAAATTCAGGGCTATGTCGTGTAGATGATGGCCTAACAGGAGGCTTTAAAATTTTAATTCTAGTGTCCTTCGTTTGGGAGAAAAATGCAAAGGTACAAGATAGCTTTTCCTTGCCAATATCTCTCTTTTGCAAAGAGCTACGCATTGGAAAATTCAGGGCTATGTCGTGTAGATGATGGCCTAACAGGAGGCTTTAAAATTTTCTTTCTAGTGACCTTCGTTTGGGAGAAAAATGCAAAGGTACAAGACAGCTTTTCCTTGCCAATATCTCTCTTTTGCAAAGAGCTGCGCATTGGAAAATTCAGGGCTATGTCGTGTAGATGATGGCCTAACAGGAGGCTTTAAAATTTTAATTCTAGTGTCCTTCGTTTGGGAGAAAAATGCAAAGGTACCTGACAGCTTTTCCTTGCCAATATCTCTCTTTTGCAAAGAGCTGCGCATTGGAAAATTCAGGGCTATGTCGTGTAGATGATGGCATAACAGGAGGCTTTAAAATTTTAATTCTAGTGTCCTTCGTTTGGGAGAAAAATGCAAAGGTACAAGACAGCTTTTCCTTGCCAATATCTCTCTTTTGCAAAGAGCTGCGCATTGGAAAATTCAGGGCTATGTCGTGTAGATGATGGCCTAACAGGAGGCTTTAAAATTTTCTTTCTAGTGTCCTTCGTTTGGGAGAAAAATGCAATGGTACAAGACAGCTTTTCCTTGCCAATATCTCTCTTTTGCAAAGAGCTGCGCATTGGAAAAATCAGGGCTATGTCGTGTAGATGATGGCCTAACAGGAGGCTTTAAAATTTTCTTTCTAGTGTCCTTCGTTTGGGAGAAAAATGCAAAGGTACAAGACAGCTTTTCCTTGCCAATATCTCTCTTTTGCAAAGAGCTACGCATTGGAAAATTCAGGGCTATGTCGTGTAGATGATGGCCTAACAGGAGGCTTTAAAATTTTCTTTCTAGTGTCCTTCGTTTGTGAGAAAAATGCAAAGGTACAAGACAGCTTTTCCTTGCCAATATCTCTCTTTTGCAAAGAGCTGCGCATTGGAAAATTCAGGGCTATGTCGTGTAGATGATGGCCTAACAGGAGGCTTTAAAATTTTAATTCTAGTGTCCTTCGTTTGGGAGAAAAATGCAAAGGTACAAGATAGCTTTTCCTTGCCAATATCTCTCTTTTGCAAAGAGCTACGCATTGGAAAATTCAGGGCTATGTCGTGTAGATGATGGCCTAACAGGAGGCTTTAAAATTTTCTTTCTAGTGACCTTCGTTTGGGAGAAAAATGCAAAGGTACAAGACAGCTTTTCCTTGCCAATATCTCTCTTTTGCAAAGAGCTGCGCATTGGAAAATTCAGGGCTATGTCGTGTAGATGATGGCCTAACAGGAGGCTTTAAAATTTTAATTCTAGTGTCCTTCGTTTGGGAGAAAAATGCAAAGGTACCTGACAGCTTTTCCTTGCCAATATCTCTCTTTTGCAAAGAGCTGCGCATTGGAAAATTCAGGGCTATGTCGTGTAGATGATGGCATAACAGGAGGCTTTAAAATTTTAATTCTAGTGTCCTTCGTTTGGGAGAAAAATGCAAAGGTACAAGACAGCTTTTCCTTGCCAATATCTCTCTTTTGCAAAGAGCTGCGCATTGGAAAATTCAGGGCTATGTCGTGTAGATGATGGCCTAACAGGAGGCTTTAAAATTTTAATTCTAGTGTCCTTCGTTTGGGAGAAAAATGCAAAGGTACAAGACAGCTTTTCCTTGCCAATATCTCTCTTTTGCAAAGAGCTGCGCATTGGAAAATTCAGGGCTATGTCGTGTAGATGATGGCCTAACAGGAGGCTTTAAAATTTTCTTTCTAGTGTCCTTCGTTTGGGAGAAAAATGCAATGGTACAAGACAGCTTTTCCTTGCCAATATCTCTCTTTTGCAAAGAGCTGCGCATTGGAAAAATCAGGGCTATGTCGTGTAGATGATGGCCTAACAGGAGGCTTTAAAATTTTCTTTCTAGTGTCCTTCGTTTGGGAGAAAAATGCAAAGGTACAAGACAGCTTTTCCTTGCCAATATCTCTCTTTTGCAAAGAGCTACGCATTGGAAAATTCAGGGCTATGTCGTGTAGATGATGGCCTAACAGGAGGCTTTAAAATTTTCTTTCTAGTGTCCTTCGTTTGTGAGAAAAATGCAAAGGTACAAGACAGCTTTTCCTTGCCAATATCTCTCTTTTGTAAAGAGCTGCGCATTGGAAAATTCAGGGCTATGTCGTGTAGATGATGGCCTAACAGGAGGCTTTAAAATTTTAATTCTAGTGTCCTTCGTTTGGGAGAAAAATGCAAAGGTACAAGATAGCTTTTCCTTGCCAATATCTCTCTTTTGCAAAGAGCTACGCATTGGAAAATTCAGGGCTATGTCGTGTAGATGATGGCCTAACAGGAGGCTTTAAAATTTTCTTTCTAGTGACCTTCGTTTGGGAGAAAAATGCAAAGGTACAAGACAGCTTTTCCTTGCCAATATCTCTCTTTTGCAAAGAGCTGCGCATTGGAAAATTCAGGGCTATGTCGTGTAGATGATGGCCTAACAGGAGGCTTTAAAATTTTAATTCTAGTGTCCTTCGTTTGGGAGAAAAATGCAAAGGTACCTGACAGCTTTTCCTTGCCAATATCTCTCTTTTGCAAAGAGCTGCGCATTGGAAAATTCAGGGCTATGTCGTGTAGATGATGGCATAACAGGAGGCTTTAAAATTTTAATTCTAGTGTCCTTCGTTTGGGAGAAAAATGCAAAGGTACAAGACAGCTTTTCCTTGCCAATATCTCTCTTTTGCAAAGAGCTGCGCATTGGAAAATTCAGGGCTATGTCGTGTAGATGATGGCCTAACAGGAGGCTTTAAAATTTTAATTCTAGTGTCCTTCGTTTGGGAGAAAAATGCAAAGGTACAAGACAGCTTTTCCTTGCCAATATCTCTCTTTTGCAAAGAGCTGCGCATTGGAAAATTCAGGGCTATGTCGTGTAGATGATGGCCTAACAGGAGGCTTTAAAATTTTCTTTCTAGTGTCCTTCGTTTGGGAGAAAAATGCAATGGTACAAGACAGCTTTTCCTTGCCAATATCTCTCTTTTGCAAAGAGCTGCGCATTGGAAAATTCAGGGCTATGTCGTGTAGATGATGGCCTAACAGGAGGCTTTAAAATTTTAATTCTAGTGTCCTTCGTTTGGGAGAAAAATGCAAAGGTACAAGACAGCTTTTCCTTGCCAATATATCTCTTTTGCAAAGAGCTGCGCATTGGAAAATTCAGGGCTATGTCGTGTAGATGATGGCCTAACAGGAGGCTTTAAAATTTTCTTTCTAGTGTCCTTCGTTTGGGAGAAAAATGCAAAGGTACAAGACAGCTTTTCCTTGCCAATATCTCTCTTTTGCAAAGAGCTGCGCATTGGAAAAATCAGGGCTATGTCGTGTAGATGATGGCCTAACAGGAGGCTTTAAAATTTTATTTCTTGTGTCCTTCGTTTGGGAGAAAAATGCAAAGGTACAAGACAGCTTTTCCTTGCCAATATCTCTCTTTTGCAAAGAGCTACGCATTGGAAAATTCAGGGCTATGTCGTGTAGATGATGGCCTAACAGGAGGCTTTAAAATTTTCTTTCTAGTGTCCTTCGTTTGTGAGAAAAATGCAATGGTACAAGACAGCTTTTCCTTGCCAATATCTCTCTTTTGCAAAGAGCTGCGCATTGGAAAATTCAGGGCTATGTCGTGTAGATGATGGCCTAACAGGAGGCTTTAAAATTTTAATTCTAGTGTCCTTCGTTTGGGAGAAAAATGCAATGGTACAAGACAGCTTTTCCTTGCCAATATCTCTCTTTTGCAAAGAGCTGCGTATTGGAAAATTCAGGGCTATGTCGTGTAGATGATGGCCTAACAGGAGGCTTTAAAATTTTCTTTCTAGTGACCTTCGTTTGGGAGAAAAATGCAAAGGTACAAGACAGCTTTTCCTTGCCAATATCTCTCTTTTGCAAAGAGCTGCGCATTGGAAAATTCAGGGCTATGTCGTGTAGATGATGGCCTAACAGGAGGCTTTCAAATTTTAATTCTAGTGTCCTTCGTTTGGGAGAAAAATGCAAAGGTACCTGACAGCTTTTCCTTGCCAATATCTCTCTTTTGCAAAGAGCTGCGCATTGGAAAATTCAGGGCTATGTCGTGTAGATGATGGCATAGCAGGAGGCTTTAAAATTTTAATTCTAGTGTCCTTCGTTTGGGAGAAAAATGCAAAGGTACAAGACAGCTTTTCCTTGCCAATATCTCTCTTTTGCAAAGAGCTGCGCATTGGAAAATTCAGGGCTATGTCGTGTAGATGATGGCATAACAGGAGGCTTTAAAATTTTAATTCTAGTGTCCTTCGTTTGGGAGAAAAATGCAAAGGTACAAGACAGCTTTTCCTTGCCAATATCTCTCTTTTGCAAAGAGCTGCGCATTGGAAAATTCAGGGCTATGTCGTGTAGATGATGGCCTAACAGGAGGCTTTAAAATTTTAATTCTAGTGTCCTTCGTTTGGAGAAAAATGCAAAGGTACAAGACAGCTTTTCCTTGCCAATATCTCTCTTTTGCAAAGAGCTGCGCATTGGAAAATTCAGGGCTATGTCGTGTAGATGATGGCCTAACAGGAGGCTTTAAAATTTTCTTTCTAGTGTCCTTCGTTTGGGAGAAAAATGCAATGGTACAAGACAGCTTTTCCTTGCCAATATCTCTCTTTTGCAAAGAGCTGCGCATTGGAATAATCAGGGCTATGTCGTGTAGATGATGGCCTAACAGGAGGCTTTAAAATTTTCTTTCTAGTGTCCTTCGTTTGGGAGAAAAATGCAAAGGTACAAGACAGCTTTTCCTTGCCAATATCTCTCTTTTGCAAAGAGCTACGCATTGGAAAATTCAGGGCTATGTCGTGTAGATGATGGCCTAACAGGAGGCTTTAAAATTTTCTTTCTAGTGTCCTTCGTTTGTGAGAAAAATGCAAAGGTACAAGACAGCTTTTCCTTGCCAATATCTCTCTTTTGCAAAGAGCTGCGCATTGGAAAATTCAGGGCTATGTCGTGTAGATGATGGCCTAACAGGAGGCTTTAAAATTTTAATTCTAGTGTCCTTCGTTTGGGAGAAAAATGCAAAGGTACAAGATAGCTTTTCCTTGCCAATATCTCTCTTTTGCAAAGAGCTACGCATTGGAAAATTCAGGGCTATGTCGTGTAGATGATGGCCTAACAGGAGGCTTTAAAATTTTCTTTCTAGTGACCTTCGTTTGGGAGAAAAATGCAAAGGTACAAGACAGCTTTCCTTGCCAATATCTCTTTTTTGCAAAGAGCTGCGCATTGGAAAATTCAGGGCTATGTCGTGTAGATGATGGCCTAACAGGAGGCTTTAAAATTTTAATTCTAGTGTCCTTCGTTTGGGAGAAAAATGCAAAGGTACCTGACAGCTTTTCCTTGCCAATATCTCTCTTTTGCAAAGAGCTGCGCATTGGAAAATTCAGGGCTATGTCGTGTAGATGATGGCATAACAGGAGGCTTTAAAATTTTAATTCTAGTGTCCTTCGTTTGGGAGAAAAATGCAAAGGTACAAGACAGCTTTTCCTTGCCAATATCTCTCTTTTGCAAAGAGCTGCGCATTGGAAAATTCAGGGCTATGTCGTGTAGATGATGGCCTAACAGGAGGCTTTAAAATTTTAATTCTAGTGTCCTTCGTTTGGGAGAAAAATGCAAAGGTACAAGACAGCTTTTCCTTGCCAATATCTCTCTTTTGCAAAGAGCTGCGCATTGGAAAATTCAGGGCTATGTCGTGTAGATGATGGCCTAACAGGAGGCTTTAAAATTTTCTTTCTAGTGTCCTTCGTTTGGGAGAAAAATGCAATGGTACAAGACAGCTTTTCCTTGCCAATATCTCTCTTTTGCAAAGAGCTGCGCATTGGAAAAATCAGGGCTATGTCGTGTAGATGATGGCCTAACAGGAGGCTTTAAAATTTTCTTTCTAGTGTCCTTCGTTTGGGAGAAAAATGCAAAGGTACAAGACAGCTTTTCCTTGCCAATATCTCTCTTTTGCAAAGAGCTACGCATTGGAAAATTCAGGGCTATGTCGTGTAGATGATGGCCTAACAGGAGGCTTTAAAATTTTCTTTCTAGTGTCCTTCGTTTGTGAGAAAAATGCAAAGGTACAAGACAGCTTTTCCTTGCCAATATCTCTCTTTTGCAAAGAGCTGCGCATTGGAAAATTCAGGGCTATGTCGTGTAGATGATGGCCTAACAGGAGGCTTTAAAATTTTAATTCTAGTGTCCTTCGTTTGGGAGAAAAATGCAAAGGTACAAGATAGCTTTTCCTTGCCAATATCTCTCTTTTGCAAAGAGCTACGCATTGGAAAATTCAGGGCTATGTCGTGTAGATGATGGCCTAACAGGAGGCTTTAAAATTTTCTTTCTAGTGACCTTCGTTTGGGAGAAAAATGCAAAGGTACAAGACAGCTTTTCCTTGCCAATATCTCTCTTTTGCAAAGAGCTGCGCATTGGAAAATTCAGGGCTATGTCGTGTAGATGATGGCCTAACAGGAGGCTTTAAAATTTTAATTCTAGTGTCCTTCGTTTGGGAGAAAAATGCAAAGGTACCTGACAGCTTTTCCTTGCCAATATCTCTCTTTTGCAAAGAGCTGCGCATTGGAAAATTCAGGGCTATGTCGTGTAGATGATGGCATAACAGGAGGCTTTAAAATTTTAATTCTAGTGTCCTTCGTTTGGGAGAAAAATGCAAAGGTACAAGACAGCTTTTCCTTGCCAATATCTCTCTTTTGCAAAGAGCTGCGCATTGGAAAATTCAGGGCTATGTCGTGTAGATGATGGCCTAACAGGAGGCTTTAAAATTTTAATTCTAGTGTCCTTCGTTTGGGAGAAAAATGCAAAGGTACAAGACAGCTTTTCCTTGCCAATATCTCTCTTTTGCAAAGAGCTGCGCATTGGAAAATTCAGGGCTATGTCGTGTAGATGATGGCCTAACAGGAGGCTTTAAAATTTTCTTTCTAGTGTCCTTCGTTTGGGAGAAAAATGAAATGGTTCAAGACAGCTTTTCCTTGCCAATATCTCTCTTTTGCAAAGAGCTGCGCATTGGAAAAATCAGGGCTATGTCGTGTAGATGATGGCCTAACAGGAGGCTTTAAAATTTTCTTTCTAGTGTCCTTCGTTTGGGAGAAAAATGCAAAGGTACAAGACAGCTTTTCCTTGCCAATATCTCTCTTTTGCAAAGAGCTGCGCATTGGAAAATTTAGGGCTATGTCGTGTAGATGATGGCCTAACAGGAGGCTTTAAAATTTTAATTCTAGTGTCCTTCGTTTGGGAGAAAAATGCAAAGGTACAAGATAGCTTTTCCTTGCCAATATCTCTCTTTTGCAAAGAGCTGCGCATTGGAAAATTCATGGCTATGCCGTGTAGATGATGGTCTAACAGGAGGCTTTAAAATTTTCTTTCTAGTGTCCTTCGTTTGGGAGAAAAATGCAATGGTACAAGACAGCTTTTCCTTGCCAATATCTCTCTTTTGCAAAGAGCTACGCATTGGAAAATTCAGGGCTATGTCGTGTAGATGATGGCCTAACAGGAGGCTTTAAAATTTTCTTTCTAGTGTCCTTCGTTTGGGAGAAAAATGCAATGGTACAAGACAGCTTTTCCTTGCCAATATCTCTCTTTTGCAAAGAGCTGCGCATTGGAAAAATCAGGGCTATGTCGTGTAGATGATGGCCTAACAGGAGGCTTTAAAATTTTATTTCTTGTGTCCTTCGTTTGGGAGAAAAATGCAAAGGTACAAGACAGCTTTTCCTTGCCAATATCTCTCTTTTGCAAAGAGCTACGCATTGGAAAATTCAGGGCTATGTCGTGTAGATGATGGCCTAACAGGAGGCTTTAAAATTTTCTTTCTAGTGTCCTTCGTTTGTGAGAAAAATGCAAAGGTACAAGACAGCTTTTCCTTGCCAATATCTCTCTTTTGCAAAGAGCTGCGCATTGGAAAATTCAGGGCTATGTCGTGTAGATGATGGCCTAACAGGAGGCTTTAAAATTTTAATTCTAGTGTCCTTCGTTTGGGAGAAAAATGCAATGGTACAAGACAGCTTTTCCTTGCCAATATCTCTCTTTTGCAAAGAGCTGCGTATTGGAAAATTCAGGGCTATGTCATGTAGATGATGGCCTAACAGGAGGCTTTAAAATTTTAATTCTAGTGTCCTTCGTTTGGAGAAAAATGCAAAGGTACAAGACAGCTTTTCCTTGCCAATATCTCTCTTTTGCAAAGAGCTGCGCATTGGAAAATTCAGGGCTATGTCGTGTAGATGATGGCCTAACAGGAGGCTTTAAAATTTTCTTTCTAGTGTCCTTCGTTTGGGAGAAAAATGCAATGGTACAAGACAGCTTTTCCTTGCCAATATCTCTCTTTTGCAAAGAGCTGCGCATTGGAAAAATCAGGGCTATGTCGTGTAGATGATGGCCTAACAGGAGGCTTTAAAATTTTCTTTCTAGTGTCCTTCGTTTGGGAGAAAAATGCAAAGGTACAAGACAGCTTTTCCTTGCCAATATCTCTCTTTTGCAAAGAGCTACGCATTGGAAAATTCAGGGCTATGTCGTGTAGATGATGGCCTAACAGGAGGCTTTAAAATTTTCTTTCTAGTGTCCTTCGTTTGGGAGAAAAATGCAATGGTACAAGACAGCTTTTCCTTGCCAATATCTCTCTTTTGCAAAGAGCTGCGCATTGGAAAATTCAGGGCTATGTCGTGTAGATGATGGCCTAACAGGAGGCTTTAAAATTTTAATTCTAGTGTCCTTCGTTTGGGAGAAAAATGCAAAGGTACAAGACAGCTTTTCCTTGCCAATATCTCTCTTTTGCAAAGAGCTGCGCATTGGAAAATTCAGGGCTATGTCGTGTAGATGATGGCCTAACAGGAGGCTTTAAAATTTTCTTTCTAGTGTCCTTCGTTTGGGAGAAAAATGCAAAGGTACAAGACAGCTTTTCCTTGCCAATATCTCTCTTTTGCAAAGAGCTGCGCATTGGAAAAATCAGGGCTATGTCGTGTAGATGATGGCCTAACAGGAGGCTTTAAAATTTTATTTCTTGTGTCCTTCGTTTGGGAGAAAAATGCAAAGGTACAAGACAGCTTTTCCTTGCCAATATCTCTCTTTTGCAAAGAGCTACGCATTGGAAAATTCAGGGCTATGTCGTGTAGATGATGGCCTAACAGGAGGCTTTAAAATTTTCTTTCTAGTGTCCTTCGTTTGTGAGAAAAATGCAAAGGTACAAGACAGCTTTTCCTTGCCAATATCTCTCTTTTGCAAAGAGCTGCGCATTGGAAAATTCAGGGCTATGTCGTGTAGATGATGGCCTAACAGGAGGCTTTAAAATTTTAATTCTAGTGTCCTTTGTTTGGGAGAAAAATGCAATGGTACAAGACAGCTTTTCCTTGCCAATATCTCTCTTTTGCAAAGAGCTGCGTATTGGAAAATTCAGGGCTATGTCGTGTAGATGATGGCCTAACAGGAGGCTTTAAAATTTTCTTTCTAGTGACCTTCGTTTGGGAGAAAAATGCAAAGGTACAAGACAGCTTTTCCTTGCCAATATCTCTCTTTTGCAAAGAGCTGCGCATTGGAAAATTCAGGGCTATGTCGTGTAGATGATGGCCTAACAGGAGGCTTTCAAATTTTAATTCTAGTGTCCTTCGTTTGGGAGAAAAATGCAAAGGTACCTGACAGCTTTTCCTTGCCAATATCTCTCTTTTGCAAAGAGCTGCGCATTGGAAAATTCAGGGCTATGTCGTGTAGATGATTGCATAGCAGGAGGCTTTAAAATTTTAATTCTAGTGTCCTTCGTTTGGGAGAAAAATGCAAAGGTACAAGACAGCTTTTCCTTGCCAATATCTCTCTTTTGCAAAGAGCTGCGCATTGGAAAATTCAGGGCTATGTCGTGTAGATGATGGCATAACAGGAGGCTTTAAAATTTTAATTCTAGTGTCCTTCGTTTGGGAGAAAAATGCAAAGGTACAAGACAGCTTTTCCTTGCCAATATCTCTCTTTTGCAAAGAGCTGCGCATTGGAAAATTCAGGGCTATGTCGTGTAGATGATGGCCTAACAGGAGGCTTTAAAATTTTAATTCTAGTGTCCTTCGTTTGGAGAAAAATGCAAAGGTACAAGACAGCTTTTCCTTGCCAATATCTCTCTTTTGCAAAGAGCTGCGCATTGGAAAATTCAGGGCTATGTCGTGTAGATGATGGCCTAACAGGAGGCTTTAAAATTTTCTTTCTAGTGTCCTTCGTTTGGGAGAAAAATGCAATGGTACAAGACAGCTTTTCCTTGCCAATATCTCTCTTTTGCAAAGAGCTGCGCATTGGAAAAATCAGGGCTATGTCGTGTAGATGATGGCCTAACAGGAGGCTTTAAAATTTTCTTTCTAGTGTCCTTCGTTTGGGAGAAAAATGCAAAGGTACAAGACAGCTTTTCCTTGCCAATATCTCTCTTTTGCAAAGAGCTACGCATTGGAAAATTCAGGGCTATGTCGTGTAGATGATGGCCTAACAGGAGGCTTTAAAATTTTCTTTCTAGTGTCCTTCGTTTGTAAGAAAAATGCAAAGGTACAAGACAGCTTTTCCTTGCCAATATCTCTCTTTTGCAAAGAGCTGCGCATTGGAAAATTCAGGGCTATGTCGTGTAGATGATGGCCTAACAGGAGGCTTTAAAATTTTAATTCTAGTGTCCTTCGTTTGGGAGAAAAATGCAAAGGTACAAGATAGCTTTTCCTTGCCAATATCTCTCTTTTGCAAAGAGCTACGCATTGGAAAATTCAGGGCTATGTCGTGTAGATGATGGCCTAACAGGAGGCTTTAAAATTTTCTTTCTAGTGACCTTCGTTTGGGAGAAAAATGCAAAGGTACAAGACAGCTTTCCTTGCCAATATCTCTCTTTTGCAAAGAGCTGCGCATTGGAAAATTCAGGGCTATGTCGTGTAGATGATGGCCTAACAGGAGGCTTTAAAATTTTAATTCTAGTGTCCTTCGTTTGGGAGAAAAATGCAAAGGTACCTGACAGCTTTTCCTTGCCAATATCTTTCTTTTGCAAAGAGCTGCGCATTGGAAAATTCAGGGCTATGTCGTGTAGATGATGGCATAACAGGAGGCTTTAAAATTTTAATTCTAGTGTCCTTCGTTTGGGAGAAAAATGCAAAGGTACAAGACAGCTTTTCCTTGCCAATATCTCTCTTTTGCAAAGAGCTGCGCATTGGAAAATTCAGGGCTATGTCGTGTAGATGATGGCCTAACAGGAGGCTTTAAAATTTTAATTCTAGTGTCCTTCGTTTGGGAGAAAAATGCAAAGGTACAAGACAGCTTTTCCTTGCCATTATCTCTCTTTTGCAAAGAGCTGCGCATTGGAAAATTCAGGGCTATGTCGTGTAGATGATGGCCTAACAGGAGGCTTTAAAATTTTCTTTCTAGTGTCCTTCGTTTGGGAGAAAAATGTAATGGTACAAGACAGCTTTTCCTTGCCAATATCTCTCTTTTGCAAAGAGCTGCGCATTGGAAAAATCAGGGCTATGTCGTGTAGATGATGGCCTAACAGGAGGCTTTAAAATTTTCTTTCTAGTGTCCTTCGTTTGGGAGAAAAATGCAAAGGTACAAGACAGCTTTTCCTTGCCATTATCTCTCTTTTGCAAAGAGCTACGCATTGGAAAATTCAGGGCTATGTCGTGTAGATGATGGCCTAACAGGAGGCTTTAAAATTTTCTTTCTAGTGTCCTTCGTTTGTGAGAAAAATGCAAAGGTACAAGACAGCTTTTCCTTGCCAATATCTCTCTTTTGCAAAGAGCTGCGCATTGGAAAATTCAGGGCTATGTCGTGTAGATGATGGCCTAACAGGAGGCTTTAAAATTTTAATTCTAGTGTCCTTCGTTTGGGAGAAAAATGCAAAGGTACAAGATAGCTTTTCCTTGCCAATATCTCTCTTTTGCAAAGAGCTACGCATTGGAAAATTCAGGGCTATGTCGTGTAGATGATGGCCTAACAGGAGGCTTTAAAATTTTCTTTCTAGTGACCTTCGTTTGGGAGAAAAATGCAAAGGTACAAGACAGCTTTCCTTGCCAATATCTCTCTTTTGCAAAGAGCTGCGCATTGGAAAATTCAGGGCTATGTCGTGTAGATGATGGCCTAACAGGAGGCTTTAAAATTTTAATTCTAGTGTCCTTCGTTTGGGAGAAAAATGCAAAGGTACCTGACAGCTTTTCCTTGCCAATATCTTTCTTTTGCAAAGAGCTGCGCATTGGAAAATTCAGGGCTATGTCGTGTAGATGATGGCATAACAGGAGGCTTTAAAATTTTAATTCTAGTGTCCTTCGTTTGGGAGAAAAATGCAAAGGTACAAGACAGCTTTTCCTTGCCAATATCTCTCTTTTGCAAAGAGCTGCGCATTGGAAAATTCAGGGCTATGTCGTGTAGATGATGGCCTAACAGGAGGCTTTAAAATTTTAATTCTAGTGTCCTTCGTTTGGGAGAAAAATGCAAAGGTACAAGACAGCTTTTCCTTGCCATTATCTCTCTTTTGCAAAGAGCTGCGCATTGGAAAATTCAGGGCTATGTCGTGTAGATGATGGCCTAACAGGAGGCTTTAAAATTTTCTTTCTAGTGTCCTTCGTTTGGGAGAAAAATGCAATGGTACAAGACAGCTTTTCCTTGCCAATATCTCTCTTTTGCAAAGAGCTGCGCATTGGAAAAATCAGGGCTATGTCGTGTAGATGATGGCCTAACAGGAGGCTTTAAAATTTTCTTTCTAGTGTCCTTCGTTTGGGAGAAAAATGCAAAGGTACAAGACAGCTTTTCCTTGCCAATATCTCTCTTTTGCAAAGAGCTACGCATTGGAAAATTCAGGGCTATGTCGTGTAGATGATGGCCTAACAGGAGGCTTTAAAATTTTCTTTCTAGTGTCCTTCGTTTGTGAGAAAAATGCAAAGGTACAAGACAGCTTTTCCTTGCCAATATCTCTCTTTTGCAAAGAGCTGCGCATTGGAAAATTCAGGGCTATGTCGTGTAGATGATGGCCTAACAGGAGGCTTTAAAATTTTAATTCTAGTGTCCTTCGTTTGGGAGAAAAATGCAAAGGTACAAGATAGCTTTTCCTTGCCAATATCTCTCTTTTGCAAAGAGCTACGCATTGGAAAATTCAGGGCTATGTCGTGTAGATGATGGCCTAACAGGAGGCTTTAAAATTTTCTTTCTAGTGACCTTCGTTTGGGAGAAAAATGCAAAGGTACAAGACAGCTTTCCTTGCCAATATCTCTCTTTTGCAAAGAGCTGCGCATTGGAAAATTCAGGGCTATGTCGTGTAGATGATGGCCTAACAGGAGGCTTTAAAATTTTAATTCTAGTGTCCTTCGTTTGGGAGAAAAATGCAAAGGTACCTGACAGCTTTTCCTTGCCAATATCTTTCTTTTGCAAAGAGCTGCGCATTGGAAAATTCAGGGCTATGTCGTGTAGATGATGGCATAACAGGAGGCTTTAAAATTTTAATTCTAGTGTCCTTCGTTTGGGAGAAAAATGCAAAGGTACAAGACAGCTTTTCCTTGCCAATATCTCTCTTTTGCAAAGAGCTGCGCATTGGAAAAATCAGGGCTATGTCGTGTAGATGATGGCCTAACAGGAGGCTTTAAAATTTTCTTTCTAGTGTCCTTCGTTTGGGAGAAAAATGCAAAGGTACAAGACAGCTTTTCCTTGCCAATATCTCTCTTTTGCAAAGAGCTACGCATTGGAAAATTCAGGGCTATGTCGTGTAGATGATGGCCTAACAGGAGGCTTTAAAATTTTCTTTCTAGTGTCCTTCGTTTGTGAGAAAAATGCAAAGGTACAAGACAGCTTTTCCTTGCCAATATCTCTCTTTTGCAAAGAGCTGCGCATTGGAAAATTCAGGGCTATGTCGTGTAGATGATGGCCTAACAGGAGGCTTTAAAATTTTAATTCTAGTGTCCTTCGTTTGGGAGAAAAATGCAAAGGTACAAGATAGCTTTTCCTTGCCAATATCTCTCTTTTGCAAAGAGCTACGCATTGGAAAATTCAGGGCTATGTCGTGTAGATGATGGCCTAACAGGAGGCTTTAAAATTTTCTTTCTAGTGACCTTCGTTTGGGAGAAAAATGCAAAGGTACAAGACAGCTTTTCCTTGCCAATATCTCTCTTTTGCAAAGAGCTGCGCATTGGAAAATTCAGGGCTATGTCGTGTAGATGATGGCCTAACAGGAGGCTTTAAAATTTTAATTCTAGTGTCCTTCGTTTGGGAGAAAAATGCAAAGGTACCTGACAGCTTTTCCTTGCCAATATCTCTCTTTTGCAAAGAGCTGCGCATTGGAAAATTCAGGGCTATGTCGTGTAGATGATGGCATAACAGGAGGCTTTAAAATTTTAATTCTAGTGTCCTTCGTTTGGGAGAAAAATGCAAAGGTACAAGACAGCTTTTCCTTGCCAATATCTCTCTTTTGCAAAGAGCTGCGCATTGGAAAATTCAGGGCTATGTCGTGTAGATGATGGCCTAACAGGAGGCTTTAAAATTTTAATTCTAGTGTCCTTCGTTTGGGAGAAAAATGCAAAGGTACAAGACAGCTTTTCCTTGCCAATATCTCTCTTTTGCAAAGAGCTGCGCATTGGAAAATTCAGGGCTATGTCGTGTAGATGATGGCCTAACAGGAGGCTTTAAAATTTTCTTTCTAGTGTCCTTCGTTTGGGAGAAAAATGAAATGGTTCAAGACAGCTTTTCCTTGCCAATATCTCTCTTTTGCAAAGAGCTGCGCATTGGAAAAATCAGGGCTATGTCGTGTAGATGATGGCCTAACAGGAGGCTTTAAAATTTTCTTTCTAGTGTCCTTCGTTTGGGAGAAAAATGCAAAGGTACAAGACAGCTTTTCCTTGCCAATATCTCTCTTTTGCAAAGAGCTGCGCATTGGAAAATTCAGGGCTATGTCGTGTAGATGATGGCCTAACAGGAGGCTTTAAAATTTTAATTCTAGTGTCCTTCGTTTGGGAGAAAAATGCAAAGGTACAAGATAGCTTTTCCTTGCCAATATCTCTCTTTTGCAAAGAGCTGCGCATTGGAAAATTCATGGCTATGCCGTGTAGATGATGGTCTAACAGGAGGCTTTAAAATTTTCTTTCTAGTGTCCTTCGTTTGGGAGAAAAATGCAAAGGTACAAGATAGCTTTTCCTTGCCAATATCTCTCTTTTGCAAAGAGCTACGCATTGGAAAATTCAGGGCTATGTCGTGTAGATGATGGCCTAACAGGAGGCTTTAAAATTTTCTTTCTAGTGACCTTCGTTTGGGAGAAAAATGCAAAGGTACAAGACAGCTTTTCCTTGCCAATATCTCTCTTTTGCAAAGAGCTGCGCATTGGAAAATTCAGGGCTATGTCGTGTAGATGATGGCCTAACAGGAGGCTTTAAAATTTTAATTCTAGTGTCCTTCGTTTGGGAGAAAAATGCAAAGGTACCTGACAGCTTTTCCTTGCCAATATCTCTCTTTTGCAAAGAGCTGCGCATTGGAAAATTCAGGGCTATGTCGTGTAGATGATGGCATAACAGGAGGCTTTAAAATTTTAATTCTAGTGTCCTTCGTTTGGGAGAAAAATGCAAAGGTACAAGACAGCTTTTCCTTGCCAATATCTCTCTTTTGCAAAGAGCTGCGCATTGGAAAATTCAGGGCTATGTCGTGTAGATGATGGCCTAACAGGAGGCTTTAAAATTTTAATTCTAGTGTCCTTCGTTTGGGAGAAAAATGCAAAGGTACAAGACAGCTTTTCCTTGCCAATATCTCTCTTTTGCAAAGAGCTGCGCATTGGAAAATTCAGGGCTATGTCGTGTAGATGATGGCCTAACAGGAGGCTTTAAAATTTTAATTTTAGTGTCCTTTGTTTGGGAGAAAAATGCAAAGGTACAAGATAGCTTTTCCTTGCCAATATCTCTCTTTTGCAAAGAGCTGCGCATTGGAAAATTCATGGCTATGCCGTGTAGATGATGGTCTAACAGGAGGCTTTAAAATTTTCTTTCTAGTGTCCTTCGTTTGGGAGAAAAATGCAATGGTACAAGACAGCTTTTCCTTGCCAATATCTCTCTTTTGCAAAGAGCTGCGCATTGGAAAATTCAGGGCTATGTCGTGTAGATGATGGCCTAACAGGAGGCTTTAAAATTTTCTTTCTAGTGTCCTTCGTTTGGGAGAAAAATGCAAAGGTACAAGACAGCTTTTCCTTGCCAATATCTCTCTTTTGCAAAGAGCTGCGCTTTGGAAAATTCAGGGCTATGTCGTGTAGATGATGGCCTAACAGGAGGCTTTAAAATTTTCTTTCTAGTGTCCTTCGTTTGGGAGAAAAATGCAATGGTACAGGACAGCTTTTCCTTGCCAATATCTCTCTTTTGCAAAGAGCTGCGCATTGGAAAATTCAGGGCTATGTCGTGTAGATGATGGCCTAACAGGAGGCTTTAAAATTTTCTTTCTAGTGTCCTTCGTTTGGGAGAAAAATGCAAAGGTACAAGACAGCTTTTCCTTGCCAATATCTCTCTTTTGCAAAGAGCTGCGCATTGGAAAATTCAGGGCTATGTCGTGTAGATGATGGCCTAACAGGAGGCTTTAAAATTTTCTTTCTAGTGTCCTTCGTTTGGGAGAAAAATGCAAAGGTACAAGACAGCTTTTCCTTGCCAATATCTCTCTTTTGCAAAGAGCTACGCATTGGACAATTCAGGGCTATGTCGTGTAGATGATGGCTTAACAGGAGGCTTTAAAATTTTCTTTCTAGTGACCTTCGTTTGGGAGAAAAATGCAAAGGTACAAGACAGCTTTTCCTTGCCAATATCTCTCTTTTGCAAAGAGCTGCGCATTGGAAAATTCAGGGCTATGTCGTGTAGATGATGGCCTAACAGGAGGCTTTAAAATTTTAATTCTAGTGTCCTTCGTTTGGGAGAAAAATGCAAAGGTACAAGACAGCTTTTCCTTGCCAATATCTCTCTTTTGCAAAGAGCTGCGCATTGGAAAATTCAGGGCTATGTCGTGTAGATGATGGCCTAACAGGAGGCTTTAAAATTTTCTTTCTAGTGTCCTTCGTTTGGGAGAAAAATGAAATGGTTCAAGACAGCTTTTCCTTGCCAATATCTCTCTTTTGCAAAGAGCTGCGCATTGGAAAATTCAGGGCTATGTCGTGTAGATGATGGCCTAACAGGAGGCTTTAAAATTTTCTTTCTAGTGTCCTTCGTTTGGGAGAAAAATGCAAAGGTACAAGACAGCTTTTCCTTGCCAATATCTCTCTTTTGCAAAGAGCTGCGCTTTGGAAAATTCAGGGCTATGTCGTGTAGATGATGGCCTAACAGGAGGCTTTAAAATTTTCTTTCTAGTGTCCTTCGTTTGGGAGAAAAATGCAAAGGTACAAGACAGCTTTTCCTTGCCAATATCTCTCTTTTGCAAAGAGCTGCGCATTGGAAAATTCAGGGCTATGTCGTGTAGATGATGGCCTAACAGGAGGCTTTAAAATTTTAATTCTAGTGTCCTTTGTTTGGGAGAAAAATGCAAAGGTACAAGATAGCTTTTCCTTGCCAATATCTCTCTTTTGCAAAGAGCTGCGCATTGGAAAATTCATGGCTATGCCGTGTAGATGATGGTCTAACAGGAGGCTTTAAAATTTTCTTTCTAGTGTCCTTCGTTTGGGAGAAAAATGCAATGGTACAAGACAGCTTTTCCTTGCCAATATCTCTCTTTTGCAAAGAGCTGCGCATTGGAAAATTCAGGGCTATGTCGTGTAGATGATGGCCTAACAGGAGGCTTTAAAATTTTAATTCTAGTGTCCTTCGTTTGGAGAAAAATGCAAAGGTACAAGACAGCTTTTCCTTGCCAATATCTCTCTTTTGCAAAGAGCTGCGCATTGGAAAATTCTGGGCTATGTCGTGTAGATGATGGCCTAACAGGAGGCTTTAAAATTTTCTTTCTAGTGTCCTTCGTTTGGGAGAAAAATGCAATGGTACAAGACAGCTTTTCCTTGCCAATATCTCTCTTTTGCAAAGAGCTGCGCATTGGAAAAATCAGGGCTATGTCGTGTAGATGATGGCCTAACAGGAGGCTTTAAAATTTTCTTTCTAGTGTCCTTCGTTTGGGAGAAAAATGCAAAGGTACAAGACAGCTTTTCCTTGCCAATATCTCTCTTTTGCAAAGAGCTACGCATTGGAAAATTCAGGGCTATGTCGTGTAGATGATGGCCTAACAGGAGGCTTTAAAATTTTCTTTCTAGTGTCCTTCGTTTGTAAGAAAAATGCAAAGGTACAAGACAGCTTTTCCTTGCCAATATCTCTCTTTTGCAAAGAGCTGCGCATTGGAAAATTCAGGGCTATGTCGTGTAGATGATGGCCTAACAGGAGGCTTTAAAATTTTAATTCTAGTGTCCTTCGTTTGGGAGAAAAATGCAAAGGTACAAGATAGCTTTTCCTTGCCAATATCTCTCTTTTGCAAAGAGCTACGCATTGGAAAATTCAGGGCTATGTCGTGTAGATGATGGCCTAACAGGAGGCTTTAAAATTTTCTTTCTAGTGACCTTCGTTTGGGAGAAAAATGCAAAGGTACAAGACAGCTTTCCTTGCCAATATCTCTCTTTTGCAAAGAGCTGCGCATTGGAAAATTCAGGGCTATGTCGTGTAGATGATGGCCTAACAGGAGGCTTTAAAATTTTAATTCTAGTGTCCTTCGTTTGGGAGAAAAATGCAAAGGTACCTGACAGCTTTTCCTTGCCAATATCTTTCTTTTGCAAAGAGCTGCGCATTGGAAAATTCAGGGCTATGTCGTGTAGATGATGGCATAACAGGAGGCTTTAAAATTTTAATTCTAGTGTCCTTCGTTTGGGAGAAAAATGCAAAGGTACAAGACAGCTTTTCCTTGCCAATATCTCTCTTTTGCAAAGAGCTGCGCATTGGAAAATTCAGGGCTATGTCGTGTAGATGATGGCCTAACAGGAGGCTTTAAAATTTTAATTCTAGTGTCCTTCGTTTGGGAGAAAAATGCAAAGGTACAAGACAGCTTTTCCTTGCCATTATCTCTCTTTTGCAAAGAGCTGCGCATTGGAAAATTCAGGGCTATGTCGTGTAGATGATGGCCTAACAGGAGGCTTTAAAATTTTCTTTCTAGTGTCCTTCGTTTGGGAGAAAAATGTAATGGTACAAGACAGCTTTTCCTTGCCAATATCTCTCTTTTGCAAAGAGCTGCGCATTGGAAAAATCAGGGCTATGTCGTGTAGATGATGGCCTAACAGGAGGCTTTAAAATTTTCTTTCTAGTGTCCTTCGTTTGGGAGAAAAATGCAAAGGTACAAGACAGCTTTTCCTTGCCATTATCTCTCTTTTGCAAAGAGCTACGCATTGGAAAATTCAGGGCTATGTCGTGTAGATGATGGCCTAACAGGAGGCTTTAAAATTTTCTTTCTAGTGTCCTTCGTTTGTGAGAAAAATGCAAAGGTACAAGACAGCTTTTCCTTGCCAATATCTCTCTTTTGCAAAGAGCTGCGCATTGGAAAATTCAGGGCTATGTCGTGTAGATGATGGCCTAACAGGAGGCTTTAAAATTTTAATTCTAGTGTCCTTCGTTTGGGAGAAAAATGCAAAGGTACAAGATAGCTTTTCCTTGCCAATATCTCTCTTTTGCAAAGAGCTACGCATTGGAAAATTCAGGGCTATGTCGTGTAGATGATGGCCTAACAGGAGGCTTTAAAATTTTCTTTCTAGTGACCTTCGTTTGGGAGAAAAATGCAAAGGTACAAGACAGCTTTCCTTGCCAATATCTCTCTTTTGCAAAGAGCTGCGCATTGGAAAATTCAGGGCTATGTCGTGTAGATGATGGCCTAACAGGAGGCTTTAAAATTTTAATTCTAGTGTCCTTCGTTTGGGAGAAAAATGCAAAGGTACCTGACAGCTTTTCCTTGCCAATATCTTTCTTTTGCAAAGAGCTGCGCATTGGAAAATTCAGGGCTATGTCGTGTAGATGATGGCATAACAGGAGGCTTTAAAATTTTAATTCTAGTGTCCTTCGTTTGGGAGAAAAATGCAAAGGTACAAGACAGCTTTTCCTTGCCAATATCTCTCTTTTGCAAAGAGCTGCGCATTGGAAAATTCAGGGCTATGTCGTGTAGATGATGGCCTAACAGGAGGCTTTAAAATTTTAATTCTAGTGTCCTTCGTTTGGGAGAAAAATGCAAAGGTACAAGACAGCTTTTCCTTGCCATTATCTCTCTTTTGCAAAGAGCTGCGCATTGGAAAATTCAGGGCTATGTCGTGTAGATGATGGCCTAACAGGAGGCTTTAAAATTTTCTTTCTAGTGTCCTTCGTTTGGGAGAAAAATGCAATGGTACAAGACAGCTTTTCCTTGCCAATATCTCTCTTTTGCAAAGAGCTGCGCATTGGAAAAATCAGGGCTATGTCGTGTAGATGATGGCCTAACAGGAGGCTTTAAAATTTTCTTTCTAGTGTCCTTCGTTTGGGAGAAAAATGCAAAGGTACAAGACAGCTTTTCCTTGCCAATATCTCTCTTTTGCAAAGAGCTACGCATTGGAAAATTCAGGGCTATGTCGTGTAGATGATGGCCTAACAGGAGGCTTTAAAATTTTCTTTCTAGTGTCCTTCGTTTGTGAGAAAAATGCAAAGGTACAAGACAGCTTTTCCTTGCCAATATCTCTCTTTTGCAAAGAGCTGCGCATTGGAAAATTCAGGGCTATGTCGTGTAGATGATGGCCTAACAGGAGGCTTTAAAATTTTAATTCTAGTGTCCATCGTTTGGGAGAAAAATGCAAAGGTACAAGATAGCTTTTCCTTGCCAATATCTCTCTTTTGCAAAGAGCTACGCATTGGAAAATTCAGGGCTATGTCGTGTAGATGATGGCCTAACAGGAGGCTTTAAAATTTTCTTTCTAGTGACCTTCGTTTGGGAGAAAAATGCAAAGGTACAAGACAGCTTTCCTTGCCAATATCTCTCTTTTGCAAAGAGCTGCGCATTGGAAAATTCAGGGCTATGTCGTGTAGATGATGGCCTAACAGGAGGCTTTAAAATTTTAATTCTAGTGTCCTTCGTTTGGGAGAAAAATGCAAAGGTACCTGACAGCTTTTCCTTGCCAATATCTTTCTTTTGCAAAGAGCTGCGCATTGGAAAATTCAGGGCTATGTCGTGTAGATGATGGCATAACAGGAGGCTTTAAAATTTTAATTCTAGTGTCCTTCGTTTGGGAGAAAAATGCAAAGGTACAAGACAGCTTTTCCTTGCCAATATCTCTCTTTTGCAAAGAGCTGCGCATTGGAAAAATCAGGGCTATGTCGTGTAGATGATGGCCTAACAGGAGGCTTTAAAATTTTCTTTCTAGTGTCCTTCGTTTGGGAGAAAAATGCAAAGGTACAAGACAGCTTTTCCTTGCCAATATCTCTCTTTTGCAAAGAGCTACGCATTGGAAAATTCAGGGCTATGTCGTGTAGATGATGGCCTAACAGGAGGCTTTAAAATTTTCTTTCTAGTGTCCTTCGTTTGTGAGAAAAATGCAAAGGTACAAGACAGCTTTTCCTTGCCAATATCTCTCTTTTGCAAAGAGCTGCGCATTGGAAAATTCAGGGCTATGTCGTGTAGATGATGGCCTAACAGGAGGCTTTAAAATTTTAATTCTAGTGTCCTTCGTTTGGGAGAAAAATGCAAAGGTACAAGATAGCTTTTCCTTGCCAATATCTCTCTTTTGCAAAGAGCTACGCATTGGAAAATTCAGGGCTATGTCGTGTAGATGATGGCCTAACAGGAGGCTTTAAAATTTTCTTTCTAGTGACCTTCGTTTGGGAGAAAAATGCAAAGGTACAAGACAGCTTTTCCTTGCCAATATCTCTCTTTTGCAAAGAGCTGCGCATTGGAAAATTCAGGGCTATGTCGTGTAGATGATGGCCTAACAGGAGGCTTTAAAATTTTAATTCTAGTGTCCTTCGTTTGGGAGAAAAATGCAAAGGTACCTGACAGCTTTTCCTTGCCAATATCTCTCTTTTGCAAAGAGCTGCGCATTGGAAAATTCAGGGCTATGTCGTGTAGATGATGGCATAACAGGAGGCTTTAAAATTTTAATTCTAGTGTCCTTCGTTTGGGAGAAAAATGCAAAGGTACAAGACAGCTTTTCCTTGCCAATATCTCTCTTTTGCAAAGAGCTGCGCATTGGAAAATTCAGGGCTATGTCGTGTAGATGATGGCCTAACAGGAGGCTTTAAAATTTTAATTCTAGTGTCCTTCGTTTGGGAGAAAAATGCAAAGGTACAAGACAGCTTTTCCTTGCCAATATCTCTCTTTTGCAAAGAGCTGCGCATTGGAAAATTCAGGGCTATGTCGTGTAGATGATGGCCTAACAGGAGGCTTTAAAATTTTCTTTCTAGTGTCCTTCGTTTGGGAGAAAAATGAAATGGTTCAAGACAGCTTTTCCTTGCCAATATCTCTCTTTTGCAAAGAGCTGCGCATTGGAAAAATCAGGGCTATGTCGTGTAGATGATGGCCTAACAGGAGGCTTTAAAATTTTCTTTCTAGTGTCCTTCGTTTGGGAGAAAAATGCAAAGGTACAAGACAGCTTTTCCTTGCCAATATCTCTCTTTTGCAAAGAGCTGCGCATTGGAAAATTCAGGGCTATGTCGTGTAGATGATGGCCTAACAGGAGGCTTTAAAATTTTAATTCTAGTGTCCTTCGTTTGGGAGAAAAATGCAAAGGTACAAGATAGCTTTTCCTTGCCAATATCTCTCTTTTGCAAAGAGCTGCGCATTGGAAAATTCATGGCTATGCCGTGTAGATGATGGTCTAACAGGAGGCTTTAAAATTTTCTTTCTAGTGTCCTTCGTTTGGGAGAAAAATGCAAAGGTACAAGATAGCTTTTCCTTGCCAATATCTCTCTTTTGCAAAGAGCTACGCATTGGAAAATTCAGGGCTATGTCGTGTAGATGATGGCCTAACAGGAGGCTTTAAAATTTTCTTTCTAGTGACCTTCGTTTGGGAGAAAAATGCAAAGGTACAAGACAGCTTTTCCTTGCCAATATCTCTCTTTTGCAAAGAGCTGCGCATTGGAAAATTCAGGGCTATGTCGTGTAGATGATGGCCTAACAGGAGGCTTTAAAATTTTAATTCTAGTGTCCTTCGTTTGGGAGAAAAATGCAAAGGTACCTGACAGCTTTTCCTTGCCAATATCTCTCTTTTGCAAAGAGCTGCGCATTGGAAAATTCAGGGCTATGTCGTGTAGATGATGGCATAACAGGAGGCTTTAAAATTTTAATTCTAGTGTCCTTCGTTTGGGAGAAAAATGCAAAGGTACAAGACAGCTTTTCCTTGCCAATATCTCTCTTTTGCAAAGAGCAGCGCATTGGAAAATTCAGGGCTATGTCGTGTAGATGATGGCCTAACAGGAGGCTTTAAAATTTTCTTTCTAGTGTCCTTCGTTTGGGAGAAAAATGCAAAGGTACAAGATAGCTTTTCCTTGCCAATATCTCTCTTTTGCAAAGAGCTGCGCATTGGAAAATTCATGGCTATGCCGTGTAGATGATGGTCTAACAGGAGGCTTTAAAATTTTCTTTCTAGTGTCCTTCGTTTGGGAGAAAAATGCAATGGTACAAGACAGCTTTTCCTTGCCAATATCTCTCTTTTGCAAAGAGCTGCGCATTGGAAAATTCAGGGCTATGTCGTGTAGATGATGGCCTAACAGGAGGCTTTAAAATTTTAATTCTAGTGTCCTTCGTTTGGAGAAAAATGCAAAGGTACAAGACAGCTTTTCCTTGCCAATATCTCTCTTTTGCAAAGAGCTGCGCATTGGAAAATTCTGGGCTATGTCGTGTAGATGATGGCCTAACAGGAGGCTTTAAAATTTTCTTTCTAGTGTCCTTCGTTTGGGAGAAAAATGCAATGGTACAAGACAGCTTTTCCTTGCCAATATCTCTCTTTTGCAAAGAGCTGCGCATTGGAAAAATCAGGGCTATGTCGTGTAGATGATGGCCTAACAGGAGGCTTTAAAATTTTCTTTCTAGTGTCCTTCGTTTGGGAGAAAAATGCAAAGGTACAAGACAGCTTTTCCTTGCCAATATCTCTCTTTTGCAAAGAGCTACGCATTGGAAAATTCAGGGCTATGTCGTGTAGATGATGGCCTAACAGGAGGCTTTAAAATTTTCTTTCTAGTGTCCTTCGTTTGTAAGAAAAATGCAAAGGTACAAGACAGCTTTTCCTTGCCAATATCTCTCTTTTGCAAAGAGCTGCGCATTGGAAAATTCAGGGCTATGTCGTGTAGATGATGGCCTAACAGGAGGCTTTAAAATTTTAATTCTAGTGTCCTTCGTTTGGGAGAAAAATGCAAAGGTACAAGATAGCTTTTCCTTGCCAATATCTCTCTTTTGCAAAGAGCTACGCATTGGAAAATTCAGGGCTATGTCGTGTAGATGATGGCCTAACAGGAGGCTTTAAAATTTTCTTTCTAGTGACCTTCGTTTGGGAGAAAAATGCAAAGGTACAAGACAGCTTTCCTTGCCAATATCTCTCTTTTGCAAAGAGCTGCGCATTGGAAAATTCAGGGCTATGTCGTGTAGATGATGGCCTAACAGGAGGCTTTAAAATTTTAATTCTAGTGTCCTTCGTTTGGGAGAAAAATGCAAAGGTACCTGACAGCTTTTCCTTGCCAATATCTTTCTTTTGCAAAGAGCTGCGCATTGGAAAATTCAGGGCTATGTCGTGTAGATGATGGCATAACAGGAGGCTTTAAAATTTTAATTCTAGTGTCCTTCGTTTGGGAGAAAAATGCAAAGGTACAAGACAGCTTTTCCTTGCCAATATCTCTCTTTTGCAAAGAGCTGCGCATTGGAAAATTCAGGGCTATGTCGTGTAGATGATGGCCTAACAGGAGGCTTTAAAATTTTAATTCTAGTGTCCTTCGTTTGGGAGAAAAATGCAAAGGTACAAGACAGCTTTTCCTTGCCATTATCTCTCTTTTGCAAAGAGCTGCGCATTGGAAAATTCAGGGCTATGTCGTGTAGATGATGGCCTAACAGGAGGCTTTAAAATTTTCTTTCTAGTGTCCTTCGTTTGGGAGAAAAATGTAATGGTACAAGACAGCTTTTCCTTGCCAATATCTCTCTTTTGCAAAGAGCTGCGCATTGGAAAAATCAGGGCTATGTCGTGTAGATGATGGCCTAACAGGAGGCTTTAAAATTTTCTTTCTAGTGTCCTTCGTTTGGGAGAAAAATGCAAAGGTACAAGACAGCTTTTCCTTGCCATTATCTCTCTTTTGCAAAGAGCTACGCATTGGAAAATTCAGGGCTATGTCGTGTAGATGATGGCCTAACAGGAGGCTTTAAAATTTTCTTTCTAGTGTCCTTCGTTTGTGAGAAAAATGCAAAGGTACAAGACAGCTTTTCCTTGCCAATATCTCTCTTTTGCAAAGAGCTGCGCATTGGAAAATTCAGGGCTATGTCGTGTAGATGATGGCCTAACAGGAGGCTTTAAAATTTTAATTCTAGTGTCCTTCGTTTGGGAGAAAAATGCAAAGGTACAAGATAGCTTTTCCTTGCCAATATCTCTCTTTTGCAAAGAGCTACGCATTGGAAAATTCAGGGCTATGTCGTGTAGATGATGGCCTAACAGGAGGCTTTAAAATTTTCTTTCTAGTGACCTTCGTTTGGGAGAAAAATGCAAAGGTACAAGACAGCTTTCCTTGCCAATATCTCTCTTTTGCAAAGAGCTGCGCATTGGAAAATTCAGGGCTATGTCGTGTAGATGATGGCCTAACAGGAGGCTTTAAAATTTTAATTCTAGTGTCCTTCGTTTGGGAGAAAAATGCAAAGGTACCTGACAGCTTTTCCTTGCCAATATCTTTCTTTTGCAAAGAGCTGCGCATTGGAAAATTCAGGGCTATGTCGTGTAGATGATGGCATAACAGGAGGCTTTAAAATTTTAATTCTAGTGTCCTTCGTTTGGGAGAAAAATGCAAAGGTACAAGACAGCTTTTCCTTGCCAATATCTCTCTTTTGCAAAGAGCTGCGCATTGGAAAATTCAGGGCTATGTCGTGTAGATGATGGCCTAACAGGAGGCTTTAAAATTTTAATTCTAGTGTCCTTCGTTTGGGAGAAAAATGCAAAGGTACAAGACAGCTTTTCCTTGCCATTATCTCTCTTTTGCAAAGAGCTGCGCATTGGAAAATTCAGGGCTATGTCGTGTAGATGATGGCCTAACAGGAGGCTTTAAAATTTTCTTTCTAGTGTCCTTCGTTTGGGAGAAAAATGCAATGGTACAAGACAGCTTTTCCTTGCCAATATCTCTCTTTTGCAAAGAGCTGCGCATTGGAAAAATCAGGGCTATGTCGTGTAGATGATGGCCTAACAGGAGGCTTTAAAATTTTCTTTCTAGTGTCCTTCGTTTGGGAGAAAAATGCAAAGGTACAAGACAGCTTTTCCTTGCCAATATCTCTCTTTTGCAAAGAGCTACGCATTGGAAAATTCAGGGCTATGTCGTGTAGATGATGGCCTAACAGGAGGCTTTAAAATTTTCTTTCTAGTGTCCTTCGTTTGTGAGAAAAATGCAAAGGTACAAGACAGCTTTTCCTTGCCAATATCTCTCTTTTGCAAAGAGCTGCGCATTGGAAAATTCAGGGCTATGTCGTGTAGATGATGGCCTAACAGGAGGCTTTAAAATTTTAATTCTAGTGTCCATCGTTTGGGAGAAAAATGCAAAGGTACAAGATAGCTTTTCCTTGCCAATATCTCTCTTTTGCAAAGAGCTACGCATTGGAAAATTCAGGGCTATGTCGTGTAGATGATGGCCTAACAGGAGGCTTTAAAATTTTCTTTCTAGTGACCTTCGTTTGGGAGAAAAATGCAAAGGTACAAGACAGCTTTCCTTGCCAATATCTCTCTTTTGCAAAGAGCTGCGCATTGGAAAATTCAGGGCTATGTCGTGTAGATGATGGCCTAACAGGAGGCTTTAAAATTTTAATTCTAGTGTCCTTCGTTTGGGAGAAAAATGCAAAGGTACCTGACAGCTTTTCCTTGCCAATATCTTTCTTTTGCAAAGAGCTGCGCATTGGAAAATTCAGGGCTATGTCGTGTAGATGATGGCATAACAGGAGGCTTTAAAATTTTAATTCTAGTGTCCTTCGTTTGGGAGAAAAATGCAAAGGTACAAGACAGCTTTTCCTTGCCAATATCTCTCTTTTGCAAAGAGCTGCGCATTGGAAAAATCAGGGCTATGTCGTGTAGATGATGGCCTAACAGGAGGCTTTAAAATTTTCTTTCTAGTGTCCTTCGTTTGGGAGAAAAATGCAAAGGTACAAGACAGCTTTTCCTTGCCAATATCTCTCTTTTGCAAAGAGCTACGCATTGGAAAATTCAGGGCTATGTCGTGTAGATGATGGCCTAACAGGAGGCTTTAAAATTTTCTTTCTAGTGTCCTTCGTTTGTGAGAAAAATGCAAAGGTACAAGACAGCTTTTCCTTGCCAATATCTCTCTTTTGCAAAGAGCTGCGCATTGGAAAATTCAGGGCTATGTCGTGTAGATGATGGCCTAACAGGAGGCTTTAAAATTTTAATTCTAGTGTCCTTCGTTTGGGAGAAAAATGCAAAGGTACAAGATAGCTTTTCCTTGCCAATATCTCTCTTTTGCAAAGAGCTACGCATTGGAAAATTCAGGGCTATGTCGTGTAGATGATGGCCTAACAGGAGGCTTTAAAATTTTCTTTCTAGTGACCTTCGTTTGGGAGAAAAATGCAAAGGTACAAGACAGCTTTTCCTTGCCAATATCTCTCTTTTGCAAAGAGCTGCGCATTGGAAAATTCAGGGCTATGTCGTGTAGATGATGGCCTAACAGGAGGCTTTAAAATTTTAATTCTAGTGTCCTTCGTTTGGGAGAAAAATGCAAAGGTACCTGACAGCTTTTCCTTGCCAATATCTCTCTTTTGCAAAGAGCTGCGCATTGGAAAATTCAGGGCTATGTCGTGTAGATGATGGCATAACAGGAGGCTTTAAAATTTTAATTCTAGTGTCCTTCGTTTGGGAGAAAAATGCAAAGGTACAAGACAGCTTTTCCTTGCCAATATCTCTCTTTTGCAAAGAGCTGCGCATTGGAAAATTCAGGGCTATGTCGTGTAGATGATGGCCTAACAGGAGGCTTTAAAATTTTAATTCTAGTGTCCTTCGTTTGGGAGAAAAATGCAAAGGTACAAGACAGCTTTTCCTTGCCAATATCTCTCTTTTGCAAAGAGCTGCGCATTGGAAAATTCAGGGCTATGTCGTGTAGATGATGGCCTAACAGGAGGCTTTAAAATTTTCTTTCTAGTGTCCTTCGTTTGGGAGAAAAATGAAATGGTTCAAGACAGCTTTTCCTTGCCAATATCTCTCTTTTGCGAAGAGCTGCGCATTGGAAAAATCAGGGCTATGTCGTGTAGATGATGGCCTAACAGGAGGCTTTAAAATTTTCTTTCTAGTGTCCTTCGTTTGGGAGAAAAATGCAAAGGTACAAGACAGCTTTTCCTTGCCAATATCTCTCTTTTGCAAAGAGCTGCGCATTGGAAAATTCAGGGCTATGTCGTGTAGATGATGGCCTAACAGGAGGCTTTAAAATTTTAATTCTAGTGTCCTTCGTTTGGGAGAAAAATGCAAAGGTACAAGATAGCTTTTCCTTGCCAATATCTCTCTTTTGCAAAGAGCTGCGCATTGGAAAATTCATGGCTATGCCGTGTAGATGATGGTCTAACAGGAGGCTTTAAAATTTTCTTTCTAGTGTCCTTCGTTTGGGAGAAAAATGCAAAGGTACAAGATAGCTTTTCCTTGCCAATATCTCTCTTTTGCAAAGAGCTACGCATTGGAAAATTCAGGGCTATGTCGTGTAGATGATGGCCTAACAGGAGGCTTTAAAATTTTCTTTCTAGTGACCTTCGTTTGGGAGAAAAATGCAAAGGTACAAGACAGCTTTTCCTTGCCAATATCTCTCTTTTGCAAAGAGCTGCGCATTGGAAAATTCAGGGCTATGTCGTGTAGATGATGGCCTAACAGGAGGCTTTAAAATTTTAATTCTAGTGTCCTTCGTTTGGGAGAAAAATGCAAAGGTACCTGACAGCTTTTCCTTGCCAATATCTCTCTTTTGCAAAGAGCTGCGCATTGGAAAATTCAGGGCTATGTCGTGTAGATGATGGCATAACAGGAGGCTTTAAAATTTTAATTCTAGTGTCCTTCGTTTGGGAGAAAAATGCAAAGGTACAAGACAGCTTTTCCTTGCCAATATCTCTCTTTTGCAAAGAGCAGCGCATTGGAAAATTCAGGGCTATGTCGTGTAGATGATGGCCTAACAGGAGGCTTTAAAATTTTAATTCTAGTGTCCTTCGTTTGGGAGAAAAATGCAAAGGTACAAGACAGCTTTTCCTTGCCAATATCTCTCTTTTGCAAAGAGCTGCGCATTGGAAAATTCAGGGCTATGTCGTGTAGATGATGGCCTAACAGGAGGCTTTAAAATTTTCTTTCTAGTGTCCTTCGTTTGGGAGAAAAATGAAATGGTTCAAGACAGCTTTTCCTTGCCAATATCTCTCTTTTGCAAAGAGCTGCGCATAGGAAAAATCAGGGCTATGTCGTGTAGATGATGGCCTAACAGGAGGCTTTAAAATTTTCTTTCTAGTGTCCTTCGTTTGGGAGAAAAATGCAAAGGTACAAGACAGCTTTTCCTTGCCAATATCTCTCTTTTGCAAAGAGCTGCGCATTGGAAAATTCAGGGCTATGTCGTGTAGATGATGGCCTAACAGGAGGCTTTAAAATTTTAATTTTAGTGTCCTTTGTTTGGGAGAAAAATGCAAAGGTACAAGATAGCTTTTCCTTGCCAATATCTCTCTTTTGCAAAGAGCTGCGCATTGGAAAATTCATGGCTATGCCGTGTAGATGATGGTCTAACAGGAGGCTTTAAAATTTTCTTTCTAGTGTCCTTCGTTTGGGAGAAAAATGCAATGGTACAAGACAGCTTTTCCTTGCCAATATCTCTCTTTTGCAAAGAGCTGCGCATTGGAAAATTCAGGGCTATGTCGTGTAGATGATGGCCTAACAGGAGGCTTTAAAATTTTCTTTCTAGTGTCCTTCGTTTGGGAGAAAAATGCAAAGGTACAAGACAGCTTTTCCTTGCCAATATCTCTCTTTTGCAAAGAGCTGCGCTTTGGAAAATTCAGGGCTATGTCGTGTAGATGATGGCCTAACAGGAGGCTTTAAAATTTTCTTTCTAGTGTCCTTCGTTTGGGAGAAAAATGCAATGGTACAGGACAGCTTTTCCTTGCCAATATCTCTCTTTTGCAAAGAGCTGCGCATTGGAAAATTCAGGGCTATGTCGTGTAGATGATGGCCTAACAGGAGGCTTTAAAATTTTCTTTCTAGTGTCCTTCGTTTGGGAGAAAAATGCAAAGGTACAAGACAGCTTTTCCTTGCCAATATCTCTCTTTTGCAAAGAGCTGCGCATTGGAAAATTCAGGGCTATGTCGTGTAGATGATGGCCTAACAGGAGGCTTTAAAATTTTCTTTCTAGTGTCCTTCGTTTGGGAGAAAAATGCAAAGGTACAAGACAGCTTTTCCTTGCCAATATCTCTCTTTTGCAAAGAGCTACGCATTGGACAATTCAGGGCTATGTCGTGTAGATGATGGCTTAACAGGAGGCTTTAAAATTTTCTTTCTAGTGACCTTCGTTTGGGAGAAAAATGCAAAGGTACAAGACAGCTTTTCCTTGCCAATATCTCTCTTTTGCAAAGAGCTGCGCATTGGAAAATTCAGGGCTATGTCGTGTAGATGATGGCCTAACAGGAGGCTTTAAAATTTTAATTCTAGTGTCCTTCGTTTGGGAGAAAAATGCAAAGGTACAAGACAGCTTTTCCTTGCCAATATCTCTCTTTTGCAAAGAGCTGCGCATTGGAAAATTCAGGGCTATGTCGTGTAGATGATGGCCTAACAGGAGGCTTTAAAATTTTCTTTCTAGTGTCCTTCGTTTGGGAGAAAAATGAAATGGTTCAAGACAGCTTTTCCTTGCCAATATCTCTCTTTTGCAAAGAGCTGCGCATTGGAAAATTCAGGGCTATGTCGTGTAGATGATGGCCTAACAGGAGGCTTTAAAATTTTCTTTCTAGTGTCCTTCGTTTGGGAGAAAAATGCAAAGGTACAAGACAGCTTTTCCTTGCCAATATCTCTCTTTTGCAAAGAGCTGCGCTTTGGAAAATTCAGGGCTATGTCGTGTAGATGATGGCCTAACAGGAGGCTTTAAAATTTTCTTTCTAGTGTCCTTCGTTTGGGAGAAAAATGCAAAGGTACAAGACAGCTTTTCCTTGCCAATATCTCTCTTTTGCAAAGAGCTGCGCATTGGAAAATTCAGGGCTATGTCGTGTAGATGATGGCCTAACAGGAGGCTTTAAAATTTTAATTCTAGTGTCCTTTGTTTGGGAGAAAAATGCAAAGGTACAAGATAGCTTTTCCTTGCCAATATCTCTCTTTTGCAAAGAGCTGCGCATTGGAAAATTCATGGCTATGCCGTGTAGATGATGGTCTAACAGGAGGCTTTAAAATTTTCTTTCTAGTGTCCTTCGTTTGGGAGAAAAATGCAATGGTACAAGACAGCTTTTCCTTGCCAATATCTCTCTTTTGCAAAGAGCTGCGCATTGGAAAATTCAGGGCTATGTCGTGTAGATGATGGCCTAACAGGAGGCTTTAAAATTTTCTTTCTAGTGTCCTTCGTTTGGGAGAAAAATGCAAAGGTACAAGACAGCTTTTCCTTGCCAATATCTCTCTTTTGCAAAGAGCTGCGCTTTGGAAAATTCAGGGCTATGTCGTGTAGATGATGGCCTAACAGGAGGCTTTAAAATTTTCTTTCTAGTGTCCTTCGTTTGGGAGAAAAATGCAATGGTACAGGACAGCTTTTCCTTGCCAATATCTCTCTTTTGCAAAGAGCTGCGCATTGGAAAATTCAGGGCTATGTCGTGTAGATGATGGCCTAACAGGAGGCTTTAAAATTTTCTTTCTAGTGTCCTTCGTTTGGGAGAAAAATGCAAAGGTACAAGACAGCTTTTCCTTGCCAATATCTCTCTTTTGCAAAGAGCTGCGCATTGGAAAATTCAGGGCTATGTCGTGTAGATGATGGCCTAACAGGAGGCTTTAAAATTTTCTTTCTAGTGTCCTTCGTTTGGGAGAAAAATGCAAAGGTACAAGACAGCTTTTCCTTGCCAATATCTCTCTTTTGCAAAGAGCTACGCATTGGAAAATTCAGGGCTATGTCGTGTAGATGATGGCTTAACAGGAGGCTTTAAAATTTTCTTTCTAGTGACCTTCGTTTGGGAGAAAAATGCAAAGGTACAAGACAGCTTTTCCTTGCCAATATCTCTCTTTTGCAAAGAGCTGCGCATTGGAAAATTCAGGGCTATGTCGTGTAGATGATGGCCTAACAGGAGGCTTTAAAATTTTCTTTCTAGTGTCCTTCGTTTGGGAGAAAAATGCAAAGGTACCTGACAGCTTTTCCTTGCCAATATCTCTCTTTTGCAAAGAGCTGCGCATTGGAAAATTCAGGGCTATGTCGTGTAGATGATGGCATAGCAGGAGGCTTTAAAATTTTAATTCTAGTGTCCTTCGTTTGGGAGAAAAATGCAAAGGTACAAGACAGCTTTTCCTTGCCAATATCTCTCTTTTGCAAAGAGCTGCGCATTGGAAAATTCAGGGCTATGTCGTGTAGATGATGGCCTAACAGGAGGCTTTAAAATTTTCTTTCTAGTGTCCTTCGTTTGGGAGAAAAATGCAAAGGTACAAGACAGCTTTTCCTTGCCAATATCTCTCTTTTGCAAAGAGCTGCGCATTGGAAAATTCAGGGCTATGTCGTGTAGATGATGGCCTAACAGGAGGCTTTAAAATTTTCTTTCTAGTGTCCTTCGTTTGGGAGAAAAATGCAATGGTACAAGACAGCTTTTCCTTGCCAATATCTCTCTTTTGCAAAGAGCTGCGCATTGGAAAATTCAGGGCTATGTCGTGTAGATGATGGCCTAACAGGAGGCTTTAAAATTTTCTTTCTAGTGTCCTTCGTTTGGGAGAAAAATGCAAAGGTACAAGACAGCTTTTCCTTGCCAATATCTCTCTTTTGCAAAGAGCTACGCATTGGAAAATTCAGGGCTATGTCGTGTAGATGATGGCCTAACAGGAGGCTTTAAAATTTTCTTTCTAGTGTCCTTCGTTTGGGAGAAAAATGCAAAGGTACAAGACAGCTTTTCCTTGCCAATATCTCTCTTTTGCAAAGAGCTGCGCATTGGAAAATTCAGGGCTATGTCGTGTAGATGATGGCCTAACAGGAGGCTTTAAAATTTTCTTTCTAGTGTCCTTCGTTTGGGAGAAAAATGCAATGGTACAAGACAGCTTTTCCTTGCCAATATCTCTCTTTTGCAAAGAGCTGCGCATTGGAAAATTCAGGGCTATGTCGTGTAGATGATGGCCTAACAGGAGGCTTTAAAATTTTCTTTCTAGTGACCTTCGTTTGGGAGAAAAATGCAAAGGTACAAGACAGCTTTTCCTTGCCAATATCTCTCTTTTGCAAAGAGCTGCGCATTGGAAAATTCAGGGCTATGTCGTGTAGATGATGGCCTAACAGGAGGCTTTCAAATTTTAATTCTAGTGTCCTTCGTTTGGGAGAAAAATGCAAAGGTCCCTGACAGCTTTTCCTTGCCAATATCTCTCTCTTGCAAAGAGCTGCGCATTGGAAAATTCAGGGCTATGTCGTGTAGATGATGGCATAGCAGGAGGCTTTAAAATTTTAATTCTAGTGTCCTTCGTTTGGGAGAAAAATGCAAAGGTACAAGACAGCTTTTCCTTGCCAATATCTCTCTTTTGCAAAGAGCTGCGCATTGGAAAATTCAGGGCTATGTCGTGTAGATGATGGCATAACAGGAGGCTTTAAAATTTTAATTCTAGTGTCCTTCGTTTGGGAGAAAAATGCAAAGGTACAAGACAGCTTTTTACTTGCCAATATCTCTCTTTTGCAAAGAGCTGCGCATTGGAAAATTCAGGGCTATGTCGTGTAGATGATGGCCTAACAGGAGGCTTTAAAATTTTAATTCTAGTGTCCTTCGTTTGGAGAAAAATGCAAAGGTACAAGACAGCTTTTCCTTGCCAATATCTCTCTTTTGCAAAGAGCTGCGCATTGGAAAATTCAGGGCTATGTCGTGTAGATGATGGCCTAACAGGAGGCTTTAAAATTTTCTTTCTAGTGTCCTTCGTTTGGGAGAAAAATGCAATGGTACAAGACAGCTTTTCCTTGCCAATATCTCTCTTTTGCAAAGAGCTGCGCATTGGAAAAATCAGGGCTATGTCGTGTAGATGATGGCCTAACAGGAGGCTTTAAAATTTTCTTTCTAGTGTCCTTCGTTTGGGAGAAAAATGCAAAGGTACAAGACAGCTTTTCCTTGCCAATATCTCTCTTTTGCAAAGAGCTACGCATTGGAAAATTCAGGGCTATGTCGTGTAGATGATGGCCTAACAGGAGGCTTTAAAATTTTCTTTCTAGTGTCCTTCGTTTGTGAGAAAAATGCAAAGGTACAAGACAGCTTTTCCTTGCCAATATCTCTCTTTTGCAAAGAGCTGCGCATTGGAAAATTCAGGGCTATGTCGTGTAGATGATGGCCTAACAGGAGGCTTTAAAATTTTAATTCTAGTGTCCTTCGTTTGGGAGAAAAATGCAAAGGTACAAGACAGCTTTTCCTTGCCAATATCTCTCTTTTGCAAAGAGCTGCGCATTGGAAAATTCAGGGCTATGTCGTGTAGATGATGGCCTAACAGGAGGCTTTAAAATTTTAATTCTAGTGTCCTTCGTTTGGGAGAAAAATGCAAAGGTACAAGATAGCTTTTCCTTGCCAATATCTCTATTTTGCAAAGAGCTACGCATTGGAAAATTCAGGGCTATGTCGTGTAGATGATGGCCTAACAGGAGGCTTTAAAATTTTCTTTCTAGTGACCTTCGTTTGGGAGAAAAATGCAAAGGTACAAGACAGCTTTTCCTTGCCAATATCTCTCTTTTGCAAAGAGCTGCGCATTGGAAAATTCAGGGCTATGTCGTGTAGATGATGGCCTAACAGGAGGCTTTAAAATTTTAATTCTAGTGTCCTTCGTTTGGGAGAAAAATGCAAAGGTACCTGACAGCTTTTCCTTGCCAATATCTCTCTTTTGCAAAGAGCTGCGCATTGGAAAATTCAGGGCTATGTCGTGTAGATGATGGCCTAACAGGAGGCTTTAAAATTTTCTTTCTAGTGTCCTTCGTTTGGGAGAAAAATGCAAAGGTACAAGATAGCTTTTCCTTGCCAATATCTCTCTTTTGCAAAGAGCTGCGCATTGGAAAATTCATGGCTATGCCGTGTAGATGATGGTCTAACAGGAGGCTTTAAAATTTTCTTTCTAGTGTCCTTCGTTTGGGAGAAAAATGCAATGGTGCAAGACAGCTTTTCCTTGCCAATATCTCTCTTTTGCAAAGAGGTACGCATTGGAAAATTCAGGGCTATGTCGTGTAGATGATGGCCTAACAGGAGGCTTTAAAATTTTCTTTCTAGTGTCCTTCGTTTGGGAGAAAAATGCAATGGTACAAGACAGCTTTTCCTTGCCAATATCTCTCTTTTGCAAAGAGCTGCGCATTGGAAAATTCAGGGCTATGTCGTGTAGATGATGGCCTAACAGGAGGCTTTAAAATTTTAATTCTAGTGTCCTTCGTTTGGGAGAAAAATGCAAAGGTACAAGACAGCTTTTCCTTGCCAATATCTCTCTTTTGCAAAGAGCTGCGCATTGGAACATTCAGGGCTATGTCGTGTAGATGATGGCCTAACAGGAGGCTTTAAAATTTTCTTTCTAGTGTCCTTCGTTTGGGAGAAAAATGCAAAGGTACAAGACAGCTTTTCCTTGCCAATATCTCTCTTTTGCAAAGAGCTGCGCATTGGAAAAATCAGGGCTATGTCGTGTAGATGATGGCCTAACAGGAGGCTTTAAAATTTTCTTTCTAGTGTCCTTCGTTTGGGAGAAAAATGCAAAGGTACAAGACAGCTTTTCCTTGCCAATATCTCTCTTTTGCAAAGAGCTACGCATTGGAAAATTCAGGGCTATGTCGTGTAGATGATGGCCTAACAGGAGGCTTTAAAATTTTCTTTCTAGTGTCCTTCGTTTGTGAGAAAAATGCAAAGGTACAAGACAGCTTTTCCTTGCCAATATCTCTCTTTTGCAAAGAGCTGCGCATTGGAAAATTCAGGGCTATGTCGTGTAGATGATGGCCTAACAGGAGGCTTTAAAATTTTAATTCTAGTGTCCTTCGTTTGGGAGAAAAATGCAAAGGTACAAGATAGCTTTTCCTTGCCAATATCTCTCTTTTGCAAAGAGCTACGCATTGGAAAATTCAGGGCTATGTCGTGTAGATGATGGCCTAACAGGAGGCTTTAAAATTTTATTTCTAGTGACCTTCGTTTGGGAGAAAAATGCAAAGGTACAAGACAGCTTTTCCTTGCCAATATCTCTCTTTTGCAAAGAGCTGCGCATTGGAAAATTCAGGGCTATGTCGTGTTGATGATGGCCTAACAGGAGGCTTTAAAATTTTAATTCTAGTGTCCTTCGTTTGGGAGAAAAATGCAAAGGTACCTGACAGCTTTTCCTTGCCAATATCTCTCTTTTGCAAAGAGCTGCGCATTGGAAAATTCAGGGCTATGTCGTGTAGATGATGGCATAACAGGAGGCTTTAAAATTTTAATTCTAGTGTCCTTCGTTTGGGAGAAAAATGCAAAGGTACAAGACAGCTTTTCCTTGCCAATATCTCTCTTTTGCAAAGAGCTGCGCATTGGAAAATTCAGGGCTATGTCGTGTAGATGATGGCCTAACAGGAGGCTTTAAAATTTTAATTCTAGTGTCCTTCGTTTGGGAGAAAAATGCAAAGGTACAAGACAGCTTTTCCTTGCCAATATCTCTCTTTTGCAAAGAGCTGCGCATTGGAAAATTCAGGGCTATGTCGTGTAGATGATGGCCTAACAGGAGGCTTTAAAATTTTCTTTCTAGTGTCCTTCGTTTGGGAGAAAAATGAAATGGTTCAAGACAGCTTTTCCTTGCCAATATCTCTCTTTTGCAAAGAGCTGCGCATTGGAAAAATCAGGGCTATGTCGTGTAGATGATGGCCTAACAGGAGGCTTTAAAATTTTCTTTCTAGTGTCCTTCGTTTGGGAGAAAAATGCAAAGGTACAAGACAGCTTTTCCTTGCCAATATCTCTCTTTTGCAAAGAGCTGCGCATTGGAAAATTCAGGGCTATGTCGTGTAGATGATGGCCTAACAGGAGGCTTTAAAATTTTAATTCTAGTGTCCTTTGGGAGAAAAATGCAAAGGTACAAGATAGCTTTTCCTTGCCAATATCTCTCTTTTGCAAAGAGCTGCGCATTGGAAAATTCATGGCTATGCCGTGTAGATGATGGTCTAACAGGAGGCTTTAAAATTTTCTTTCTAGTGTCCTTCGTTTGGGAGAAAAATGCAATGGTACAAGACAGCTTTTCCTTGCCAATATCTCTCTTTTGCAAAGAGCTGCGCATTGGAAAATTCAGGGCTATGTCGTGTAGATGATGGCCTAACAGGAGGCTTTAAAATTTTCTTTCTAGTGTCCTTCGTTTGGGAGAAAAATGCAAAGGTACAAGACAGCTTTTCCTTGCCAATATCTCTCTTTTGCAAAGAGCTGCGCTTTGGAAAATTCAGGGCTATGTCGTGTAGATGATGGCCTAACAGGAGGCTTTAAAATTTTCTTTCTAGTGTCCTTCGTTTGGGAGAAAAATGCAATGGTACAAGACAGCTTTTCCTTGCCAATATCTCTCTTTTGCAAAGAGCTGCGCATTGGAAAATTCAGGGCTATGTCGTGTAGATGATGGCCTAACAGGAGGCTTTAAAATTTTCTTTCTAGTGTCCTTCGTTTGGGAGAAAAATGCAAAGGTACAAGACAGCTTTTCCTTGCCAATATCTCTCTTTTGCAAAGAGCTGCGCATTGGAAAATTCAGGGCTATGTCGTGTAGATGATGGCCTAACAGGAGGCTTTAAAATTTTCTTTCTAGTGTCCTTCGTTTGGGAGAAAAATGCAAAGGTACAAGACAGCTTTTCCTTGCCAATATCTCTCTTTTGCAAAGAGCTACGCATTGGAAAATTCAGGGCTATGTCGTGTACATGATGGCTTAACAGGAGGCTTTAAAATTTTCTTTCTAGTGACCTTCGTTTGGGAGAAAAATGCAAAGGTACAAGACAGCTTTTCCTTGCCAATATCTCTCTTTTGCAAAGAGCTGCGCATTGGAAAATTCAGGGCTATGTCGTGTAGATGATGGCCTAACAGGAGGCTTTAAAATTTTCTTTCTAGTGTCCTTCGTTTGGGAGAAAAATGCAATGGTACAAGACAGCTTTTCCTTGCCAATATCTCTCTTTTGCAAAGAGCTGCGCATTGGAAAATTCAGGGCTATGTCGTGTAGATGATGGCCTAACAGGAGGCTTTAAAATTTTAATTCTAGTGTCCTTCGTTTGGGAGAAAAATGCAAAGGTACAAGACAGCTTTTCCTTGCCAATATCTCTCTTTTGCAAAGAGCTGCGCATTGGAAAATTCAGGGCTATGTCGTGTAGATGATGGCCTAACAGGAGGCTTTAAAATTTTCTTTCTAGTGTCCTTCGTTTGGGAGAAAAATGAAATGGTTCAAGACAGCTTTTCCTTGCCAATATCTCTCTTTTGCAAAGAGCTGCGCATTGGAAAAATCAGGGCTATGTCGTGTAGATGATGGCCTAACAGGAGGCTTTAAAATTTTCTTTCTAGTGTCCTTCGTTTGGGAGAAAAATGCAAAGGTACAAGACAGCTTTTCCTTGCCAATATCTCTCTTTTGCAAAGAGCTGCGCATTGGAAAATTCAGGGCTATGTCGTGTAGATGATGGCCTAACAGGAGGCTTTAAAATTTTAATTCTAGTGTCCTTTGTTTGGGAGAAAAATGCAAAGGTACAAGATAGCTTTTCCTTGCCAATATCTCTCTTTTGCAAAGAGCTGCGCATTGGAAAATTCATGGCTATGCCGTGTAGATGATGGTCTAACAGGAGGCTTTAAAATTTTCTTTCTAGTGTCCTTCGTTTGGGAGAAAAATGCAAAGGTACAAGACAGCTTTTCCTTGCCAATATCTCTCTTTTGCAAAGAGCTAAGCATTGGAAAAGTAAGGGCTATGTCGTGTAGATGATGCACTAACAGGAGGCTTTAAAATTTTCTTTCTAGTGTCCTTCGTTTGGGAGAAAAATGCAAAGGTACAAGACAGCTTTTCCTTGCCAATATCTCTCTTTTGCAAAGAGCTACGCATTGGAAAATTCAGGGCTATGTCGTGTAGATGATGGCCTAACAGGAGGCTTTAAAATTTTCTTTCTAGTGTCCTTCGTTTGGGAGAAAAATGCAAAGGTACAAGACAGCTTTTCCTTGCCAATATCTCTCTTTTGCAAAGAGCTACGCATTGGAAAATTCAGGGCTATGTCGTGTAGATGATGGCCTAACAGGAGGCTTTAACATTTTCTTTCTAGTGTCCTTCGTTTGGGAGAAAAATGCAATGGTACAAGACAGCTTTTCCTTGCCAATATCTCTCTTTTGCAAAGAGCTGCGCATTGGAAAATTCAGGGCTATGTCGTGTAGATGATGGCCTAACAGGAGGCTTTAAAATTTTCTTTCTAGTGTCCTTCGTTTGGGAGAAAAATGCAAAGGTACAAGACAGCTTTTCCTTGCCAATATCTCTCTTTTGCAAAGAGCTGCGCATTGGAAAATTCAGGGCTATGTCGTGTAGATGATGGCCTAACAGGAGGCTTTAAAATTTTCTTTCTAGTGTCCTTCGTTTGGGAGAAAAATGCAAAGGTACAAGACAGCTTTTCCTTGCCAATATCTCTCTTTTGCAAAGAGCTACGCATTGGAAAATTCAGGGCTATGTCGTGTAGATGATGGCTTAACAGGAGGCTTTAAAATTTTCTTTCTAGTGACCTTCGTTTGGGAGAAAAATGCAAAGGTACAAGACAGCTTTTCCTTGCCAATATCTCTCTTTTGCAAAGAGCTGCGCATTGGAAAATTCAGGGCTATGTCGTGTAGATGATGGCCTAACAGGAGGCTTTAAAATTTTCTTTCTAGTGTCCTTCGTTTGGGAGAAAAATGCAATGGTACAAGACAGCTTTTCCTTGCCAATATCTCTCTTTTGCAAAGAGCTGCGCATTGGAAAATTCAGGGCTATGTCGTGTAGATGATGGCCTAACAGGAGGCTTTAAAATTTTCTTTCTAGTGACCTTCGTTTGGGAGAAAAATGCAATGGTACAAGACAGCATTTCCTTGCCAATATCTCTCTTTTGCAAAGAGCTGCGCATTGGAAAATTCAGGGCTATGTCGTGTAGATGATAGCCTAACAGGCGGCTTTAAAATTTTCTTTCTAGTGTCCTTCGTTTGGGAGAAAAATGCAAAGGTACAAGACAGCTTTTCCTTGCCAATATCTCTCTTTTGCAAAGAGCTACGCATTGGAAAATTCAGGGCTATGTCGTGTAGATGATGGCTTAACAGGAGGCTTTAAAATTTCCTTTCTAGTGACCTTCGTTTGGGAGAAAAATGCAAAGGTACAAGACAGCTTTTCCTTGCCAATATCTCTCTTTTGCAAAGAGCTGCGCATTGGAAAATTCAGGGCTATGTCGTGTAGATGATGGCCTAACAGGAGGCTTTAAAATTTTCTTTATAGTGTCCTTCGTTTGGGAGAAAAATGCAATGGTACAAGACAGCTTTTCCTTGCCAATATCTCTCTTTTGCAAAGAGCTGCGCATTGGAAAATTCAGGGCTATGTCGTGTAGATGATGGCCTAACAGGAGGCTTTAAAAAAAATTTTCTAGTGTCCTTCGTTTGGGAGAAAAATGCAATGGTACAAGACAGCTTTTCCTTGCCAATATCTCTCTTTTGCAAAGAGCTGCGCATTGGAAAATTCAGGGCTATGTCGTGTAGATGATGGCCTAACAGGAGGCTTTAAAATTTTCTTTCTAGTGTCCTTCGTTTGGGAGAAAAATGCAAAGGTACAAGACAGCTTTTCCTTGCCAATATCTCTCTTTTGCAAAGAGCTGCGCATTGGAAAATTCAGGGCTATGTCGTGTAGATGATGGCCTAACAGGAGGCTTTAAAATTTTCTTTCTAGTGTCCTTCGTTTGGGAGAAAAATGCAAAGGTACAAGACAGCTTTTCCTTGCCAATATCTCTCTTTTGCAAAGAGCTGCGCATTGGAAAATTCAGGGCTATGTCGTGTAGATGATGGCCTAACAGGAGGCTTTAAAATTTTCTTTCTAGTGTCCTTCGTTTGGGAGAAAAATGCAAAGGTACAAGACAGCTTTTCCTTGCCAATATCTCTCTTTTGCAAAGAGCTGCGCATTGGAAAATTCAGGGCTATGTCGTGTAGATGATGGCCTAACAGGAGGCTTTAAAATTTTCTTTCTAGTGTCCTTCGTTTGGGAGAAAAATGCAAAGGTACAAGACAGCTTTTCCTTGCCAATATCTCTCTTTTGCAAAGAGCTACGCATTGGAAAATTCAGGGCTATGTCGTGTAGATGATGGCTTAACAGGAGGCTTTAAAATTTTCTTTCTAGTGTCCTTCGTTTGGGAGAAAAATGCAAAGGTACAAGACAGCTTTTCCTTGCCAATATCTCTCTTTTGCAAAGAGCTACGCATTGGAAAATTCAGGGCTATGTCGTGTAGATGATGGCTTAACAGGAGGCTTTAAAATTTTCTTTCTAGTGACCTTCGTTTGGGAGAAAAATGCAAAGGTACAAGACAGCTTTTCCTTGCCAATATCTCTCTTTTGCAAAGAGCTACGCATTGGAAAATTCAGGGCTCTGTCGTGTAGATGATGGCCTAACAGGAGCCTTTAAAATTTTCTTTCTAGTGTCCTTCGTTTGGGAGAAAAATGCAAAGGTACAAGACAGCTTTTCCTTGCCAATATCTCTCTTTTGCAAAGAGCTGCGCATTGGAAAATTCAGGGCTATGTCGTGTAGATGATGGCCTAACAGGAGGCTTTAAAATTTTCTTTCTAGTGTCCTTCGTTTGGGAGAAAAATGCAAAGGTACAAGACAGCTTTTCCTTGCCAATATCTCTCTTTTGCAAAGAGCTACGCATTGGAAAATTCAGGGCTATGTCGTGTAGATGATGGCTTAACAGGAGGCTTTAAAATTTTCTTTCTAGTGACCTTCGTTTGGGAGAAAAATGCAAAGGTACAAGACAACTTTTCCTTGCCAATATCTCTCTTTTGCAAAGAGCTGCGCATTGGAAAATTCAGGGCTATGTCGTGTAGATGATGGCCTAACAGGAGGCTTTAAAATTTTCTTTATAGTGTCCTTCGTTTGGGAGAAAAATGCAATGGTACAAGACAGCTTTTCCTTGCCAATATCTCTCTTTTGCAAAGAGCTGCGCATTGGAAAATTCAGGGCTATGTCGTGTAGATGATGGCCTAACAGGAGGCTTTAAAAAATTTTTTCTAGTGTCCTTCGTTTGGGAGAAAAATGCAATGGTACAAGACAGCTTTTCCTTGCCAATATCTCTCTTTTGCAAAGAGCTGCGCATTGGAAAATTCAGGGCTATGTCGTGTAGATGATGGCCTAACAGGAGGCTTTAAAATTTTCTTTCTAGTGTCCTTCGTTTGGGAGAAAAATGCAAAGGTACAAGACAGCTTTTCCTTGCCAATATCTCTCTTTTGCAAAGAGCTGCGCATTGGAAAATTCAGGGCTATGTCGTGTAGATGATGGCCTAACAGGAGGCTTTAAAATTTTCTTTCTAGTGTCCTTCGTTTGGGAGAAAAATGCAAAGGTACAAGACAGCTTTTCCTTGCCAATATCTCTCTTTTGCAAAGAGCTGCGCATTGGAAAATTCAGGGCTATGTCGTGTAGATGATGGCCTAACAGGAGGCTTTAAAATTTTCTTTCTAGTGTCCTTCATTTGGGAGAAAAATGCAAAGGTACAAGACAGCTTTTCCTTGCCAATATCTCTCTTTTGCAAAGAGCTGCGCATTGGAAAATTCAGGGCTATGTCGTGTAGATGATGGCCTAACAGGAGGCTTTAAAATTTTCTTTCTAGTGTCCTTCGTTTGGGAGAAAAATGCAAAGGTACAAGACAGCTTTTCCTTGCCAATATCTCTCTTTTGCAAAGAGCTACGCATTGGAAAATTCAGGGCTATGTCGTGTAGATGATGGCTTAACAGGAGGCTTTAAAATTTTCTTTCTAGTGACCTTCGTTTGGGAGAAAAATGCAAAGGTACAAGACAGCTTTTCCTTGCCAATATCTCTCTTTTGCAAAGAGCTACGCATTGGAAAATTCAGGGCTCTGTCGTGTAGATGATGGCCTAACAGGAGGCTTTAAAATTTTCTTTCTAGTGTCCTTCGTTTGGGAGAAAAATGCAAAGGTACAAGACAGCTTTTCCTTGCCAATATCTCTCTTTTGCAAAGAGCTACGCATTGGAAAATTCAGGGCTATGTCGTGTAGATGATGGCTTAACAGGAGGCTTTAAAATTTTCTTTCTAGTGACCTTCGTTTGGGAGAAAAATGCAAAGGTACAAGACAACTTTTCCTTGCCAATATCTCTCTTTTGCAAAGAGCTGCGCATTGGAAAATTCAGGGCTATGTCGTGTAGATGATGGCCTAACAGGAGGCTTTAAAATTTTCTTTCTAGTGTCCTTCGTTTGGGAGAAAAATGCAAAGGTACAAGACAGCTTTTCCTTGCCAATATCTCTCTTTTGCAAAGAGCTGCACATTTGAAAATTCAGGGCTATGTCGTGTAGATGATGGCCTAACAGGAGGCTTTAAAATTATCTTTCTAGTGTCCTTCGGTTGGGAGAAAAATGCAATGGTATAAGACAGCTTTTCCTTGCCAATATCTCTCTTTTGCTAAGAGCTGCGCATTGGAAAATTCAGGGCTATGTCGTGTAGATGATGGCCTAACAGGAGGCTTTAAAATTTTCTTTCTAGTGTCCTTCGTTTGGGAGAAAAATGCAAAGGTACAAGACAGCTTTTCCTTGCCAATATCTCTCTTTTGCAAAGAGCTGCACATTGGAAAATTCAGGGATATGTCGTGTAGATGATGGCCTAACAGGAGGCTTTAAAATTATCTTTCTAGTGTCCTTCGTTTGGGAGAAAAATGCAAAGGTACAAGACAGCTTTTCCTTGCCAATATCTCTCTTTTGCAAAGAGCTGCGCATTGGAAAATTCAGGGCTATACCGTGTAGATGAAGCACTAACAGGAGGCTTTAAAATTTTCATTCTAGTGTCCTTCGTTTGGGAGAAAAATGCAAAGGTACAAGACAGCTTTTCCTTGCCAATATCTCTCTTTTTGCAAAGAGCTACGCATTGGAAAATTCAGGGCTATGTCGTGTAGATGATGGCCTAACAGGAGGGTTTAAAATTTTCTTTCTAGTGACCTTCGTTTGGGAGAAAAATGCAAAGGTACAAGACAGCTTTTCCTTGCCAATATCTCTCTTTTGCAAAGAGCTGCGCATTGGAAAATTCAGGGCTATGTCGTGTAGATGATGGCCTAACAGGAGGCTTTAAAATTTTCTTTCTAGTGTCCTTCGTTTGGGAGAAAAATGCAAAGGTACAAGACAGCTTTTCCTTGCTAATATCTCTCTTTTGCAAAGAGCTGCACATTGGAAAATTCAGGGCTATGTCGTGTAGATGATGGCCTAACAGGAGGCTTTAAAATTTTCTTTCTAGTGTCCTTCGTTTGGGAGAAAATGCAAAGGTACAAGACAGCTTTTCCTTGCCAATATCTCTCTTTTGCAAAGAGCTACGCATTGGAAAATTCAGGGCTCTGTCGTGTAGATGATGGCCTAACAGGAGGCTTTAAAATTTTCTTTCTAGTGTCCTTCGTTTGGGAGAAAAATGCAAAGGTACAAGACAGCTTTTCCTTGCCAATATCTCTCTTTTGCAAAGAGCTACGCATTGGAAAATTCAGGGCTATGTCGTGTAGATGATGGCCTAACAGGAGGCTTTAAAATTTTCTTTCTAGTGACCTTCGTTTGGGAGAAAAATGCAAAGGTACAAGACAGCTTTTCCTTGCCAATATCTCTCTTTTGCAAAGAGCTGCGCATTGGAAAATTCAGGGCTATGTCGTGTAGATGATGGCCTAACAGGAGGCTTTAAAATTTTCTTTCTAGTGTCCTTCGTTTGGGAGAAAAATGCAATGGTACAAGACAGCTTTTCCTTGCCAATATCTCTCTTTTGCAAAGAGCTGCGCATTGGAAAATTCAGGGCTATGTCGTGTAGATGATGGCCTAACAGGAGGCTTTAAAATTTTATTTCTAGTGTCCTTCGTTTGGGAGAAAAATGCAATGGTACAAGACCGCTTTTCCTTGCCAATATCTCTCTTTTGCAAAGAGCTGCGCATTGGAAAATTCAGGGCTATGTCGTGTAGATGATGGCCTAACAGGAGGCTTTAAAATTTTCTTTCTAGAGTCCTTCGTTTGGGAGAAAAATGCCAAGGTACAAGACAGCTTTTCCTTGCCAATATCTCTCTTTTGCAAAGAGCTGCGCATTGGAAAATTCAGGGCTATGTCGTGTACATGATGGCCTAACAGGAGGCTTTAAAATTTTCTTTCTAGTGTCCTTCGTTTGGGAGAAAAATGCAAAGGTACAAGACAGCTTTTCCTTGCCAATATCTCTCTTTTGCAAAGAGCTGCGCATTGGAAAATTCAGGGCTATGTCGTGTAGATGATGGCCTAACAGGAGGCTTTAAAATTTTCTTTCTAGTGTCCTTCATTTGGGAGAAAAATGCAAAGGTACAAGACAGCTTTTCCTTGCCAATATCTCTCTTTTGCAAAGAGCTGCGCATTGGAAAATTCAGGGCTATGTCGTGTAGATGATGGCCTAACAGGAGGCTTTAAAATGTTCTTTCTAGTGTCCTTCGTTTGGGAGAAAAATGCAAAGGTACAAGACAGCTTTTCCTTGCCAATATCTCTCTTTTGCAAAGAGCTACGCATTGGAAAATTCAGGGCTATGTCGTGTAGATGATGGCTTAACAGGAGGCTTTAAAATTTTCTTTCTAGTGACCTTCGTTTGGGAGAAAAATGCAAAGGTACAAGACAGCTTTTCCTTGCCAATATCTCTCTTTTGCAAAGAGCTACGCATTGGAAAATTCAGGGCTCTGTCGTGTAGATGATGGCCTAACAGGAGGCTTTAAAATTTTCTTTCTAGTGTCCTTCGTTTGGGAGAAAAATGCAAAGGTACAAGACAGCTTTTCCTTGCCAATATCTCTCTTTTGCAAAGAGCTACGCATTGGAAAATTCAGGGCTATGTCGTGTAGATGATGGCCTAACAGGAGGCTTTAAAATTATCTTTCTAGTGTCCTTCGGTTGGGAGAAAAATGCAATGGTATAAGACAGCTTTTCCTTGCCAATATCTCTCTTTTGCTAAGAGCTGCGCATTGGAAAATTCAGGGCTATGTCGTGTAGATGATGGCCTAACAGGAGGCTTTAAAATTTTCTTTCTAGTGTCCTTCGTTTGGGAGAAAAATGCAAAGGTACAAGACAGCTTTTCCTTGCCAATATCTCTCTTTTGCAAAGAGCTGCACATTGGAAAATTCAGGGATATGTCGTGTAGATGATGGCCTAACAGGAGGCTTTAAAATTATCTTTCTAGTGTCCTTCGTTTGGGAGAAAAATGCAAAGGTACAAGACAGCTTTTCCTTGCCAATATCTCTCTTTTGCAAAGAGCTGCGCATTGGAAAATTCAGGGCTATACCGTGTAGATGAAGCACTAACAGGAGGCTTTAAAATTTTCATTCTAGTGTCCTTCGTTTGGGAGAAAAATGCAAAGGTACAAGACAGCTTTTCCTTGCCAATATCTCTCTTTTTGCAAAGAGCTACGCATTGGAAAATTCAGGGCTATGTCGTGTAGATGATGGCCTAACAGGAGGGTTTAAAATTTTCTTTCTAGTGACCTTCGTTTGGGAGAAAAATGCAAAGGTACAAGACAGCTTTTCCTTGCCAATATCTCTCTTTTGCAAAGAGCTGCGCATTGGAAAATTCAGGGCTATGTCGTGTAGATGATGGCCTAACAGGAGGCTTTAAAATTTTCTTTCTAGTGTCCTTCGTTTGGGAGAAAAATGCAAAGGTACAAGACAGCTTTTCCTTGCCAATATCTCTCTTTTGCAAAGAGCTACGCATTGGAAAATTCAGGGCTATGTCGTGTAGATGATGGCCTAACAGGAGGCTTTAAAATTTTCTTTCTAGTGACCTTCGTTTGGGAGAAAAATGCAAAGGTACAAGACAGCTTTTCCTTGCCAATATCTCTCTTTTGCAAAGAGCTGCGCATTGGAAAATTCAGGGCTATGTCGTGTAGATGATGGCCTAATAGGAGGCTTTAAAATTTTCTTTCTAGTGTCCTTCGTTTGGGAGAAAAATGCAATGGTACAAGACAGCTTTTCCTTGCCAATATCTCTCTTTTGCAAAGAGCTGCGCATTGGAAAATTCAGGGCTATGTCGTGTAGATGATGGCCTAACAGGAGGCTTTAAAATTTTATTTCTAGTGTCCTTCGTTTGGGAGAAAAATGCAATGGTACAAGACCGCTTTTCCTTGCCAATATCTCTCTTTTGCAAAGAGCTGCGCATTGGAAAATTCAGGGCTATGTCGTGTAGATGATGGCCTAACAGGAGGCTTTAAAATTTTCTTTCTAGAGTCCTTCGTTTGGGAGAAAAATGCCAAGGTACAAGACAGCTTTTCCTTGCCAATATCTCTCTTTTGCAAAGAGCTGCGCATTGGAAAATTCAGGGCTATGTCGTGTACATGATGGCCTAACAGGAGGCTTTAAAATTTTCTTTCTAGTGTCCTTCGTTTGGGAGAAAAATGCAAAGGTACAAGACAGCTTTTCCTTGCCAATATCTCTCTTTTGCAAAGAGCTGCGCATTGGAAAATTCAGGGCTATGTCGTGTAGATGATGGCCTAACAGGAGGCTTTAAAATTTTCTTTCTAGTGTCCTTCATTTGGGAGAAAAATGCAAAGGTACAAGACAGCTTTTCCTTGCCAATATCTCTCTTTTGCAAAGAGCTGTGCATTGGAAAATTCAGGGCTATGTCGTGTAGATGATGGCCTAACAGGAGGCTTTAAAATTTTCTTTCTAGTGTCCTTCGTTTGGGAGAAAAATGCAAAGGTACAAGACAGCTTTTCCTTGCCAATATCTCTCTTTTGCAAAGAGCTACGCATTGGAAAATTCAGGGCTATGTCGTGTAGATGATGGCTTAACAGGAGGCTTTAAAATTTTCTTTCTAGTGACCTTCGTTTGGGAGAAAAATGCAAAGGTACAAGACAGCTTTTCCTTGCCAATATCTCTCTTTTGCAAAGAGCTACGCATTGGAAAATTCAGGGCTCTGTCGTGTAGATGATGGCCTAACAGGAGGCTTTAAAATTTTCTTTCTAGTGTCCTTCGTTTGGGAGAAAAATGCAAAGGTACAAGACAGCTTTTCCTTGCCAATATCTCTCTTTTGCAAAGAGCTACGCATTGGAAAATTCAGGGCTATGTCGTGTAGATGATGGCCTAACAGGAGGCTTTAAAATTTTCTTTCTAGTGACCTTCGTTTGGGAGAAAAATGCAAAGGTACAAGACAGCTTTTCCTTGCCAATATCTCTCTTTTGCAAAGAGCTGCGCATTGGAAAATTCAGGGCTATGTCGTGTAGATGATGGCCTAACAGGAGGCTTTAAAATTTTCTTTCTAGTGTCCTTCGTTTGGGAGAAAAATGCAAAGGTACAAGACAGCTTTTCCTTGCCAATATCTCTCTTTTGCAAAGAGCTGCGCATTGGAAAATTCAGGGCTATGTCGTGTAGATGATGGCCTAACAGGAGGCTTTAAAATTTTCTTTCTAGTGTCCTTCGTTTGGGAGAAAAATGCAAAGGTACAAGACAGCTTTTCCTTGCCAATATCTCTCTTTTGCAAAGAGCTGCGCATTGGAAAATTCAGGGCTATGTCGTGTAGATGATGGCCTAACAGGAGGCTTTAAAATTTTCTTTCTAGTGTCCTTCGTTTGGGAGAAAAATGCAATGGTACAAGACAGCTTTTCCTTGCCAATATCTCTCTTTTGCAAAGAGCTGCGCATTGGAAAATTCAGGGCTATGTCGTGTAGATGATGGCCTAACAGGAGGCTTTAAAATTTTATTTCTAGTGTCCTTCGTTTGGGAGAAAAATGCAAAGGTACAAGACAGCTTTTCCTTGCCAATATCTCTCTTTTGCAAAGAGCTACGCATTGGAAAATTCAGGGCTATGTCGTGTAGATGATGGCTTAACAGGAGGCTTTAAAATTTTCTTTCTAGTGACCTTCGTTTGGGAGAAAAATGCAAAGGTACAAGACAGCTTTTCCTTGCCAATATCTCTCTTTTGCAAAGAGCTACGCATTGGAAAATTCAGGGCTATGTCGTGTAGATGATGGCTTAACAGGAGGCTTTAAAATTTTCTTTCTAGTGACCTTCGTTTGGGAGAAAAATGCAAAGGTACAAGACAGCTTTTCCTTGCCAATATCTCTCTTTTGCAAAGAGCTACGCATTGGAAAATTCAGGGCTCTGTCGTGTAGATGATGGCCTAACAGGAGGCTTTAAAATTTTCTTTCTAGTGTCCTTCATTTGGGAGAAAAATGCAAAGGTACAAGACAGCTTTTCCTTGCCAATATCTCTCTTTTGCAAAGAGCTGCGCATTGGAAAATTCAGGGCTATGTCGTGTAGATGATGGCCTAACAGGAGGCTTTAAAATTTTCTTTCTAGTGTCCTTCGTTTGGGAGAAAAATGCAAAGGTACAAGACAGCTTTTCCTTGCCAATATCTCTCTTTTGCAAAGAGCTACGCATTGGAAAATTCAGGGCTATGTCGTGTAGATGATGGCTTAACAGGAGGCTTTAAAATTTTCTTTCTAGTGACCTTCGTTTGGGAGAAAAATGCAAAGGTACAAGACAGCTTTTCCTTGCCAATATCTCTCTTTTGCAAAGAGCTACGCATTGGAAAATTCAGGGCTCTGTCGTGTAGATGATGGCCTAACAGGAGGCTTTAAAATTTTCTTTCTAGTGTCCTTCGTTTGGGAGAAAAATGCAAAGGTACAAGACAGCTTTTCCTTGCCAATATCTCTCTTTTGCAAAGAGCTACGCATTGGAAAATTCAGGGCTATGTCGTGTAGATGATGGCCTAACAGGAGGCTTTAAAATTATCTTTCTAGTGTCCTTCGGTTGGGAGAAAAATGCAATGGTATAAGACAGCTTTTCCTTGCCAATATCTCTCTTTTGCTAAGAGCTGCGCATTGGAAAATTCAGGGCTATGTCGTGTAGATGATGGCCTAACAGGAGGCTTTAAAATTTTCTTTCTAGTGTCCTTCGTTTGGGAGAAAAATGCAAAGGTACAAGACAGCTTTTCCTTGCCAATATCTCTCTTTTGCAAAGAGCTGCACATTGGAAAATTCAGGGATATGTCGTGTAGATGATGGCCTAACAGGAGGCTTTAAAATTATCTTTCTAGTGTCCTTCGTTTGGGAGAAAAATGCAAAGGTACAAGACAGCTTTTCCTTGCCAATATCTCTCTTTTGCAAAGAGCTGCGCATTGGAAAATTCAGGGCTATACCGTGTAGATGAAGCACTAACAGGAGGCTTTAAAATTTTCATTCTAGTGTCCTTCGTTTGGGAGAAAAATGCAAAGGTACAAGACAGCTTTTCCTTGCCAATATCTCTCTTTTTGCAAAGAGCTACGCATTGGAAAATTCAGGGCTATGTCGTGTAGATGATGGCCTAACAGGAGGGTTTAAAATTTTCTTTCTAGTGACCTTCGTTTGGGAGAAAAATGCAAAGGTACAAGACAGCTTTTCCTTGCCAATATCTCTCTTTTGCAAAGAGCTGCGCATTGGAAAATTCAGGGCTATGTCGTGTAGATGATGGCCTAACAGGAGGCTTTAAAATTTTCTTTCTAGTGTCCTTCGTTTGGGAGAAAAATGCAAAGGTACAAGACAGCTTTTCCTTGCCAATATCTCTCTTTTGCAAAGAGCTACGCATTGGAAAATTCAGGGCTATGTCGTGTAGATGATGGCCTAACAGGAGGCTTTAAAATTTTCTTTCTAGTGACCTTCGTTTGGGAGAAAAATGCAAAGGTACAAGACAGCTTTTCCTTGCCAATATCTCTCTTTTGCAAAGAGCTGCGCATTGGAAAATTCAGGGCTATGTCGTGTAGATGATGGCCTAATAGGAGGCTTTAAAATTTTCTTTCTAGTGTCCTTCGTTTGGGAGAAAAATGCAATGGTACAAGACAGCTTTTCCTTGCCAATATCTCTCTTTTGCAAAGAGCTGCGCATTGGAAAATTCAGGGCTATGTCGTGTAGATGATGGCCTAACAGGAGGCTTTAAAATTTTATTTCTAGTGTCCTTCGTTTGGGAGAAAAATGCAATGGTACAAGACCGCTTTTCCTTGCCAATATCTCTCTTTTGCAAAGAGCTGCGCATTGGAAAATTCAGGGCTATGTCGTGTAGATGATGGCCTAACAGGAGGCTTTAAAATTTTCTTTCTAGAGTCCTTCGTTTGGGAGAAAAATGCCAAGGTACAAGACAGCTTTTCCTTGCCAATATCTCTCTTTTGCAAAGAGCTGCGCATTGGAAAATTCAGGGCTATGTCGTGTACATGATGGCCTAACAGGAGGCTTTAAAATTTTCTTTCTAGTGTCCTTCGTTTGGGAGAAAAATGCAAAGGTACAAGACAGCTTTTCCTTGCCAATATCTCTCTTTTGCAAAGAGCTGCGCATTGGAAAATTCAGGGCTATGTCGTGTAGATGATGGCCTAACAGGAGGCTTTAAAATTTTCTTTCTAGTGTCCTTCATTTGGGAGAAAAATGCAAAGGTACAAGACAGCTTTTCCTTGCCAATATCTCTCTTTTGCAAAGAGCTGTGCATTGGAAAATTCAGGGCTATGTCGTGTAGATGATGGCCTAACAGGAGGCTTTAAAATTTTCTTTCTAGTGTCCTTCGTTTGGGAGAAAAATGCAAAGGTACAAGACAGCTTTTCCTTGCCAATATCTCTCTTTTGCAAAGAGCTACGCATTGGAAAATTCAGGGCTATGTCGTGTAGATGATGGCTTAACAGGAGGCTTTAAAATTTTCTTTCTAGTGACCTTCGTTTGGGAGAAAAATGCAAAGGTACAAGACAGCTTTTCCTTGCCAATATCTCTCTTTTGCAAAGAGCTACGCATTGGAAAATTCAGGGCTCTGTCGTGTAGATGATGGCCTAACAGGAGGCTTTAAAATTTTCTTTCTAGTGTCCTTCATTTGGGAGAAAAATGCAAAGGTACAAGACAGCTTTTCCTTGCCAATATCTCTCTTTTGCAAAGAGCTGCGCATTGGAAAATTCAGGGCTATGTCGTGTAGATGATGGCCTAACAGGAGGCTTTAAAATTTTCTTTCTAGTGTCCTTCGTTTGGGAGAAAAATGCAAAGGTACAAGACAGCTTTTCCTTGCCAATATCTCTCTTTTGCAAAGAGCTACGCATTGGAAAATTCAGGGCTATGTCGTGTAGATGATGGCTTAACAGGAGGCTTTAAAATTTTCTTTCTAGTGACCTTCGTTTGGGAGAAAAATGCAAAGGTACAAGACAGCTTTTCCTTGCCAATATCTCTCTTTTGCAAAGAGCTACGCATTGGAAAATTCAGGGCTCTGTCGTGTAGATGATGGCCTAACAGGAGGCTTTAAAATTTTCTTTCTAGTGTCCTTCGTTTGGGAGAAAAATGCAAAGGTACAAGACAGCTTTTCCTTGCCAATATCTCTCTTTTGCAAAGAGCTACGCATTGGAAAATTCAGGGCTATGTCGTGTAGATGATGGCCTAACAGGAGGCTTTAAAATTATCTTTCTAGTGTCCTTCGGTTGGGAGAAAAATGCAATGGTATAAGACAGCTTTTCCTTGCCAATATCTCTCTTTTGCTAAGAGCTGCGCATTGGAAAATTCAGGGCTATGTCGTGTAGATGATGGCCTAACAGGAGGCTTTAAAATTTTCTTTCTAGTGTCCTTCGTTTGGGAGAAAAATGCAAAGGTACAAGACAGCTTTTCCTTGCCAATATCTCTCTTTTGCAAAGAGCTGCACATTGGAAAATTCAGGGATATGTCGTGTAGATGATGGCCTAACAGGAGGCTTTAAAATTATCTTTCTAGTGTCCTTCGTTTGGGAGAAAAATGCAAAGGTACAAGACAGCTTTTCCTTGCCAATATCTCTCTTTTGCAAAGAGCTGCGCATTGGAAAATTCAGGGCTATACCGTGTAGATGAAGCACTAACAGGAGGCTTTAAAATTTTCATTCTAGTGTCCTTCGTTTGGGAGAAAAATGCAAAGGTACAAGACAGCTTTTCCTTGCCAATATCTCTCTTTTTGCAAAGAGCTACGCATTGGAAAATTCAGGGCTATGTCGTGTAGATGATGGCCTAACAGGAGGGTTTAAAATTTTCTTTCTAGTGACCTTCGTTTGGGAGAAAAATGCAAAGGTACAAGACAGCTTTTCCTTGCCAATATCTCTCTTTTGCAAAGAGCTGCGCATTGGAAAATTCAGGGCTATGTCGTGTAGATGATGGCCTAACAGGAGGCTTTAAAATTTTCTTTCTAGTGTCCTTCGTTTGGGAGAAAAATGCAAAGGTACAAGACAGCTTTTCCTTGCCAATATCTCTCTTTTGCAAAGAGCTACGCATTGGAAAATTCAGGGCTATGTCGTGTAGATGATGGCCTAACAGGAGGCTTTAAAATTTTCTTTCTAGTGACCTTCGTTTGGGAGAAAAATGCAAAGGTACAAGACAGCTTTTCCTTGCCAATATCTCTCTTTTGCAAAGAGCTGCGCATTGGAAAATTCAGGGCTATGTCGTGTAGATGATGGCCTAATAGGAGGCTTTAAAATTTTCTTTCTAGTGTCCTTCGTTTGGGAGAAAAATGCAATGGTACAAGACAGCTTTTCCTTGCCAATATCTCTCTTTTGCAAAGAGCTGCGCATTGGAAAATTCAGGGCTATGTCGTGTAGATGATGGCCTAACAGGAGGCTTTAAAATTTTATTTCTAGTGTCCTTCGTTTGGGAGAAAAATGCAATGGTACAAGACCGCTTTTCCTTGCCAATATCTCTCTTTTGCAAAGAGCTGCGCATTGGAAAATTCAGGGCTATGTCGTGTAGATGATGGCCTAACAGGAGGCTTTAAAATTTTCTTTCTAGAGTCCTTCGTTTGGGAGAAAAATGCCAAGGTACAAGACAGCTTTTCCTTGCCAATATCTCTCTTTTGCAAAGAGCTGCGCATTGGAAAATTCAGGGCTATGTCGTGTACATGATGGCCTAACAGGAGGCTTTAAAATTTTCTTTCTAGTGTCCTTCGTTTGGGAGAAAAATGCAAAGGTACAAGACAGCTTTTCCTTGCCAATATCTCTCTTTTGCAAAGAGCTGCGCATTGGAAAATTCAGGGCTATGTCGTGTAGATGATGGCCTAACAGGAGGCTTTAAAATTTTCTTTCTAGTGTCCTTCATTTGGGAGAAAAATGCAAAGGTACAAGACAGCTTTTCCTTGCCAATATCTCTCTTTTGCAAAGAGCTGTGCATTGGAAAATTCAGGGCTATGTCGTGTAGATGATGGCCTAACAGGAGGCTTTAAAATTTTCTTTCTAGTGTCCTTCGTTTGGGAGAAAAATGCAAAGGTACAAGACAGCTTTTCCTTGCCAATATCTCTCTTTTGCAAAGAGCTACGCATTGGAAAATTCAGGGCTATGTCGTGTAGATGATGGCTTAACAGGAGGCTTTAAAATTTTCTTTCTAGTGACCTTCGTTTGGGAGAAAAATGCAAAGGTACAAGACAGCTTTTCCTTGCCAATATCTCTCTTTTGCAAAGAGCTACGCATTGGAAAATTCAGGGCTCTGTCGTGTAGATGATGGCCTAACAGGAGGCTTTAAAATTTTCTTTCTAGTGTCCTTCGTTTGGGAGAAAAATGCAAAGGTACAAGACAGCTTTTCCTTGCCAATATCTCTCTTTTGCAAAGAGCTACGCATTGGAAAATTCAGGGCTATGTCGTGTAGATGATGGCCTAACAGGAGGCTTTAAAATTTTCTTTCTAGTGACCTTCGTTTGGGAGAAAAATGCAAAGGTACAAGACAGCTTTTCCTTGCCAATATCTCTCTTTTGCAAAGAGCTGCGCATTGGAAAATTCAGGGCTATGTCGTGTAGATGATGGCCTAACAGGAGGCTTTAAAATTTTCTTTCTAGTGTCCTTCGTTTGGGAGAAAAATGCAAAGGTACAAGACAGCTTTTCCTTGCCAATATCTCTCTTTTGCAAAGAGCTGCGCATTGGAAAATTCAGGGCTATGTCGTGTAGATGATGGCCTAACAGGAGGCTTTAAAATTTTCTTTCTAGTGTCCTTCGTTTGGGAGAAAAATGCAAAGGTACAAGACAGCTTTTCCTTGCCAATATCTCTCTTTTGCAAAGAGCTGCGCATTGGAAAATTCAGGGCTATGTCGTGTAGATGATGGCCTAACAGGAGGCTTTAAAATTTTCTTTCTAGTGTCCTTCGTTTGGGAGAAAAATGCAATGGTACAAGACAGCTTTTCCTTGCCAATATCTCTCTTTTGCAAAGAGCTGCGCATTGGAAAATTCAGGGCTATGTCGTGTAGATGATGGCCTAACAGGAGGCTTTAAAATTTTATTTCTAGTGTCCTTCGTTTGGGAGAAAAATGCAAAGGTACAAGACAGCTTTTCCTTGCCAATATCTCTCTTTTGCAAAGAGCTACGCATTGGAAAATTCAGGGCTATGTCGTGTAGATGATGGCTTAACAGGAGGCTTTAAAATTTTCTTTCTAGTGACCTTCGTTTGGGAGAAAAATGCAAAGGTACAAGACAGCTTTTCCTTGCCAATATCTCTCTTTTGCAAAGAGCTACGCATTGGAAAATTCAGGGCTATGTCGTGTAGATGATGGCTTAACAGGAGGCTTTAAAATTTTCTTTCTAGTGACCTTCGTTTGGGAGAAAAATGCAAAGGTACAAGACAGCTTTTCCTTGCCAATATCTCTCTTTTGCAAAGAGCTACGCATTGGAAAATTCAGGGCTCTGTCGTGTAGATGATGGCCTAACAGGAGGCTTTAAAATTTTCTTTCTAGTGTCCTTCGTTTGGGAGAAAAATGCAAAGGTACAAGACAGCTTTTCCTTGCCAATATCTCTCTTTTGCAAAGAGCTGCACATTGGAAAATTCAGGGCTATGTCGTGTAGATGATGGCCTAACAGGAGGGTTTAAAATTTTCTTTCTAGTGACCTTCGTTTGGGAGAAAAATGCAAAGGTACAAGACAGCTTTTCCTTGCCAATATCTCTCTTTTGCAAAGAGCTGCGCATTGGAAAATTCAGGGCTATGTCGTGTAGATGATGGCCTAACAGGAGGCTTTAAAATTTTCTTTCTAGTGTCCTTCGTTTGGGAGAAAAATGCAAAGGTACAAGACAGCTTTTCCTTGCCAATATCTCTCTTTTGCAAAGAGCTGCACATTGGAAAATTCAGGGCTATGTCGTGTAGATGATGGCCTAACAGGAGGCTTTAAAATTTTCTTTCTAGTGTCCTTCGTTTGGGAGAAAATGCAAAGGTACAAGACAGCTTTTCCTTGCCAATATCTCTCTTTTGCAAAGAGCTACGCATTGGAAAATTCAGGGCTATGTCGTGTAGATGATGGCCTAACAGGAGGCTTTAAAATTTTCTTTCTAGTGACCTTCGTTTGGGAGAAAAATGCAAAGGTACAAGACAGCTTTTCCTTGCCAATATCTCTCTTTTGCAAAGAGCTGCGCATTGGAAAATTCAGGGCTATGCCGTGTAGATGATGGCCTAACAGGAGGCTTTAAAATTTTCATTCTAGTGTCCTTCGTTTGGGAGAAAAATGCAAAGGTACAAGACAGCTTTTCCTTGCCAATATCTCTCTTTTGCAAAGAGCTACGCATTGGAAAATACAGGGCTATACCGTGTAGATGAAGCACTAACAGGAGGCTTTAAAATTTTCATTCTAGTGTCCTTCGTTTGGGAGAAAAATGCAAAGGTACAAGACAGCTTTTCCTTGCCAATATCTCTCTTTTGCAAAGAGCTAAGCATTGGAAAAGTCAGGGCTATGTCGTGTAGATGATGCACTAACAGGAGGCTTTAAAATTTTCTTTCTAGTGTCCTTCGTTTGGGAGAAAAATGCAAAGGTACAAGACAGCTTTTCCTTGCCAATATCTCTCTTTTGCAAAGAGCTACGCATTGGAAAATTCAGGGCTATGTCGTGTAGATGATGGCCTAACAGGAGGCTTTAAAATTTTCTTTCTAGTGTCCTTCGTTTGGGAGAAAAATGCAAAGGTACAAGACAGCTTTTCCTTGCCAATATCTCTCTTTTGCAAAGAGCTACGCATTGGAAAATTCAGGGCTATGTCGTGTAGATGATGGCCTAACAGGAGGCTTTAAAATTTTCTTTCTAGTGTCCTTCGTTTGGGAGAAAAATGCAATGGTACAAGACAGCTTTTCCTTGCCAATATCTCTCTTTTGCAAAGAGCTGCGCATTGGAAAATTCAGGGCTATGTCGTGTAGATGATGGCCTAACAGGAGGCTTTAAAATTTTCTTTCTAGTGTCCTTCGCTTGGGAGAAAAATGCAAAGGTACAAGACAGCTTTTCCTTGCCAATATCTCTCTTTTGCAAAGAGCTGCGCATTGGAAAATTCAGGGCTATGTCGTGTAGATGATGGCCTAACAGGAGGCTTTAAAATTTTCTTTCTAGTGTCCTTCGTTTGGGAGAAAAATGCAAAGGTACAAGACAGCTTTTCCTTGCCAATATCTCTCTTTTGCAAAGAGCTACGCATTGGAAAATTCAGGGCTATGTCGTGTAGATGATGGCTTAACAGGAGGCTTTAAAATTTTCTTTCTAGTGACCTTCGTTTGGGAGAAAAATGCAAAGGTACAAGACAGCTTTTCCTTGCCAATATCTCTCTTTTGCAAAGAGCTGCGCATTGGAAAATTCAGGGCTATGTCGTGTAGATGATGGCCTAACATGAGGCTTTAAAATTTTCTTTCTAGTGTCCTTCGTTTGGGAGAAAAATGCAAAGGTACAAGACAGCTTTTCCTTGCCAATATCTCTCTTTTGCAAAGAGCTGCGCATTGGAAAATTCAGGGCTATGTCGTGTAGATGATGGCCTAACAGGAGGCTTTAAAATTTTCTTTTAGTGTCCTTCGTTTGGGAGAAAAATGCAAAGGTACAAGACAGCTTTTCCTTGCCAATATCTCTCTTTTGCAAAGAGCTGCGCATTGGAAAATTCAGGGCTATGTCGTGTAGATGATGGCCTAACAGGAGGCTTTAAAATTTTCTTTCTAGTGTCCTTCGTTTGGGACAAAAATGCAAAGGTACAAGACAGCTTTTCCTTGCCAATATCTCTCTTTTGCAAAGAGCTGCGCATTGGAAAATTCAGGGCTATGTCGTGTAGATGATGGCCTAACAGGAGGCTTTAAAATTTTCTTTCTAGTGACCTTCGTTTGGGAGAAAAATGCAAAGGTACAAGACAGCTTTTCCTTGCCAATATCTCTCTTTTGCAAAGAGCTGCGCATTGGAAAATTCAGGGCTATGTCGTGTAGATGATGGCCTAACAGGAGGCTTTAAAATTTTCTTTCTAGTGTCCTTCGTTTGGGAGAAAAATGCAAAGGTACAAGACAGCTTTTCCTTGCCAATATCTCTCTTTTGCAAAGAGCTGCGCATTGGTAAATTCAGGGCTATGTCGTGTAGATGATGGCCTAACAGGAGGCTTTAAAATTTTCATTCTAGTGTCCTTCGTTTGGGAGAAAAATGCAAAGGTACAAGACAGCTTTTCCTTGCCAATATCTCTCTTTTGCAAAGAGCTGCGCATTGGAAAATTCAGGGCTATGTCGTGTAGATGATGGCCTAACAGGAGGCATTAAAATTTTCTTTTAGTGTCCTTCGTTTGGGAGAAAAATGCAAAGGTACAAGACAGCTTTTCCTTGCCAATATCTCTCTTTTGCAAAGAGCTGCGCATTGGAAAATTCAGGGCTATGTCGTGTAGATGATGGCCTAACAGGAGGCTTTAAAATTTTCTTTCTAGTGTCCTTCGTTTGGGAGAAAAATGCAAAGGTACAAGACAGCTTTTCCTTGCCAATATCTCTCTTTTGCAAAGAGCTGCGCATTGGAAAATTCAGGGCTATGTCGTGTAGATGATAGCCTAACAGGCGGCTTTAAAATTTTCTTTCTAGTGTCCTTCGTTTGGGAGAAAAATGCAAAGGTACAAGACAGCTTTTCCTTGCCAATATCTCTCTTTTGCAAAGAGCTACGCATTGGAAAATTCAGGGCTATGTCGTGTAGATGATGGCTTAACAGGAGGCTTTAAAATTTTCTTTCTAGTGACCTTCGTTTGGGAGAAAAATGCAAAGGTACAAGACAGCTTTTCCTTGCCAATATCTCTCTTTTGCAAAGAGCTGCGCATTGGAAAATTCAGGGCTATGTCGTGTAGATGATGGCCTAACAGGAGGCTTTAAAATTTTCTTTCTAGTGTCCTTCGTTTGGGAGAAAAATGCAAAGGTACAAGACAGCTTTTCCTTGCCAATATCTCTCTTTTGCAAAGAGCTGCGCATTGGAAAATTCAGGGCTATGCCGTGTAGATGATGGCCTAACAGGAGGCTTTAAAATTTTCATTCTAGTGTCCTTCGTTTGGGAGAAAAATGCAAAGGTACAAGACAGCTTTTCCTTGCCAATATCTCTCTTTTGCAAAGAGCTACGCATTGGAAAATTCAGGGCTATGTCGTGTAGATGAAGCACTAACAGGAGGCTTTAAAATTTTCATTCTAGTGTCCTTCGTTTGGGAGAAAAATGCAAAGGTACAAGACAGCTTTTCCTTGCCAATATCTCTCTTTTGCAAAGAGCTGCGCATTGGAAAATTCAGGGCTATGTCGTGTAGATGATGGCCTAACAGGAGGCTTTAAAATTTTCTTTCTAGTGTCCTTCGTTTGGGAGAAAAATGCAATGGTACAAGACAGCTTTTCCTTGCCAATATCTCTCTTTTGCAAAGAGCTACGCATTGGAAAATTCAGGGCTATGTCGTGTAGATGATGGCCTAACAGGAGGCTTTAAAATTTTCTTTCTAGTGTCCTTCGTTTGGGAGAAAAATGCAAAGGTACAAGACAGCTTTTCCTTGCCAATATCTCTCTTTTGCAAAGAGCTACGCATTGGAAAATTCAGGGCTATGTCGTGTAGATGATGGCCTAACAGGAGGCTTTAAAAAATTTTTTCTAGTGTCCTTCGTTTGGGAGAAAAATGCAATGGTACAAGACAGCTTTTCCTTGCCAATATCTCTCTTTTGCAAAGAGCTGCGCATTGGAAAATTCAGGGCTATGTCGTGTAGATGATGGCCTAACAGGAGGCTTTAAAATTTTCTTTCTAGTGTCCTTCGCTTGGGAGAAAAATGCAAAGGCACAAGACAGCTTTTCCTTGCCAATATCTCTCTTTTGCAAAGAGCTGCGCATTGGAAAATTCAGGGCTATGTCGTGTAGATGATGGCCTAACAGGAGGCTTTAAAATTTTCTTTCTAGTGTCCTTCGTTTGGGAGAAAAATGCAAAGGTACAAGACAGCTTTTCCTTGCCAATATCTCTCTTTTGCAAAGAGCTACGCATTGGAAAATTCAGGGCTATGTCGTGTAGATGATGGCTTAACAGGAGGCTTTAAAATTTTCTTTCCAGTGACCTTCGTTTGGGAGAAAAATGCAAAGGTACAAGACAGCTTTTCCTTGCCAATATCTCTCTTTTGCAAAGAGCTGCGCATTGGAAAATTCAGGGCTATGTCGTGTAGATGATGGCCTAACATGAGGCTTTAAAATTTTCTTTCTAGTGTCCTTCGTTTGGGAGAAAAATGCAAAGGTACAAGACAGCTTTTCCTTGCCAATATCTCTCTTTTGCAAAGAGCTGCGCATTGGAAAATTCAGGGCTATGTCGTGTAGATGATGGCCTAACTGGAGGCTTTAAAATTTTCTTTCTAGTGTCCTTCGTTTGGGAGAAAAATGCAAAGGTACAAGACAGCTTTTCCTTGCCAATATCTCTCTTTTGCAAAGAGCTGCGCATTGGAAAATTCAGGGCTATGTCGTGTAGATGATAGCCTAACAGGCGGCTTTAAAATTTTCTTTCTAGTGTCCTTCGTTTGGGAGAAAAATGCAAAGGTACAAGACAGCTTTTCCTTGCCAATATCTCTCTTTTGCAAAGAGCTGCGCATTGGAAAATTCAGGGCTATGTCGTGTAGATGATGGCCTAACAGGAGGCTTTAAAATTTTCTTTCTAGTGTCCTTCGTTTGGTAGAAAAATGCAAAGGTACAAGACAGCTTTTCCTTGCCAATATCTCTCTTTTGCAAAGAGCTACGCATTGGAAAATTCAGGGCTATGTCGTGTAGATGATGGCTTAACAGGAGGCTTTAAAATTTTCTTTCTAGTGACCTTCGTTTGGGAGAAAAATGCAAAGGTACAAGACAGCTTTTCCTTGCCAATATCTCTCTTTTGCAAAGAGCTGCGCATTGGAAAATTCAGGGCTATGTCGTGTAGATGATGGCCTAACAGGAGGCTTTAAAATTTTCTTTCTAGTGTCCTTCGTTTGGGAGAAAAATGCAAAGGTACAAGACAGCTTTTCCTTGCCAATATCTCTCTTTTGCAAAGAGCTGCGCATTGGAAAATTCAGGGCTATGTCGTGTAGATGATGGCCTAACAGGAGGCTTTAAAATTTTCTTTCTAGTGTCCTTCGTTTGGGAGAAAAATGCAAAGGTACAAGACAGCTTTTCCTTGCCAATATCTCTCTTTTGCAAAGAGCTGCGCATTGGAAAATTCAGGGCTATGTCGTGTAGATGATGGCCTAACTGGAGGCTTTAACATTTTCTTTCTAGTGTCCTTCGTTTGGGAGAAAAATGCAAAGGTACAAGACAGCTTTTCCTTGCCAATATCTCTCTTTTGCAAAGAGCTGCGCATTGGAAAATTCAGGGCTATGTCGTGTAGATGATAGCCTAACAGGCGGCTTTAAAATTTTCTTTCTAGTGTCCTTCGTTTGGGAGAAAAATGCAAAGGTACAAGACAGCTTTTCCTTGCCAATATCTCTCTTTTGCAAAGAGCTACGCATTGGAAAATTCAGGGCTATGTCGTGTAGATGATGGCTTAACAGGAGGCTTTAAAATTTTCTTTCTAGTGACCTTCGTTTGGGAGAAAAATGCAAAGGTACAAGACAGCTTTTCCTTGCCAATATCTCTCTTTTGCAAAGAGCTGCGCATTGGAAAATTCAGGGCTATGTCGTGTAGATGATGGCCTAACAGGAGGCTTTAAAATTTTCTTTCTAGTGTCCTTCGTTTGGGAGAAAAATGCAATGGTACAAGACGGCTTTTCCTTGCCAATATCTCTCTATTGCAAAGAGCTGCGCATTGGAAAATTCAGGGCTATGTCGTGTAGATGATGGCCTAACAGGAGGCTTTAAAAAAAAATTTCTAGTGTCCTTCGTTTGGGAGAAAAATGCAATGGTACAAGACAGCTTTTCCTTGCCAATATCTCTCTTTTGCAAAGAGCTGCGCATTGGAAAATTCAGGGCTATGTCGTGTAGATGATGGCCTAACAGGAGGCTTTAAAATTTTCTTTCTAGTGACCTTCGTTTGGGAGAAAAATGCAAAGGTACAAGACAGCTTTTCCTTGCCAATATCTCTCTTTTGCAAAGAGCTGCGCATTGGAAAATTCAGGGCTATGTCGTGTAGATGATGGCCTAACATGAGGCTTTAAAATTTTCTTTCTAGTGTCCTTCGTTTGGGAGAAAAATGCAAAGGTACAAGACAGCTTTTCCTTGCCAATATCTCTCTTTTGCAAAGAGCTGCGCATTGGAAAATTCAGGGCTATGTCGTGTAGATGATGGCCTAACAGGAGGCTTTAAAATTTTCTTTCTAGTGTCCTTCGTTTGGGAGAAAAATGCAAAGGTACAAGACAGCTTTTCCTTGCCAATATCTCTCTTTTGCAAAGAGCTGCGCATTGGAAAATTCAGGGCTATGTCGTGTAGATGATGGCCTAACAGGAGGCTTTAAAATTTTCTTTCTAGTGTCCTTCGTTTGGGAGAAAAATGCAAAGGTACAAGACAGCTTTTCCTTGCCAATATCTCTCTTTTGCAAAGAGCTGCGCATTGGAAAATTCAGGGCTATGTCGTGTAGATGATGGCCTAACAGGAGGCTTTAAAATTTTCTTTCTAGTGTCCTTCGTTTGGGAGAAAAATGCAAAGGTACAAGACAGCTTTTCCTTGCCAATATCTCTCTTTTGCAAAGAGCTACGCATTGGAAAATTCAGGGCTATGTCGTGTAGATGATGATGGCTTAACAGGAGGCTTTAAAATTTTATTTCTAGTGACCTTCGTTTGGGAGAAAAATGCAAAGGTACAAGACAACTTTTCCTTGCCAATATCTCTCTTTTGCAAAGAGCTGCGCATTGGAAAATTCAGGGCTATGTCGTGTAGATGATGGCCTAACAAGAGGCTTTAAAATTTTCTTTCTAGTGTCCTTCGTTTGGGAGAAAAATGCAAAGGTACAAGACAGCTTTTCCTTGCCAATATCTCTCTTTTGCAAAGAGCTGCGCATTGGAAAATTCAGGGCTATGTCGTGTAGATGATGGCCTAACAGGAGGCTTTAAAATTTTCTTTCTAGTGTCCTTCGTTTGGGAGAAAAATGCAAAGGTACAAGACAGCTTTTCCTTGCCAATATCTCTCTTTTGCAAAGAGCTACGCATTGGAAAATTCAGGGCTATGTCGTGTAGATGATGGCTTAACAGGAGGCTTTAAAATTTTCTTTCTAGTGACCTTCGTTTGGGAGAAAAATGCAAAGGTACAAGACAACTTTTCCTTGCCAATATCTCTCTTTTGCAAAGAGCTGCGCATTGGAAAATTCAGGGCTATGTCGTGTAGATGATGGCCTAACAGGAGGCTTTAAAATTTTCTTTCTAGTGTCCTTCGTTTGGGAGAAAAATGCAAAGGTACAAGACAGCTTTTCCTTGCCAATATCTCTCTTTTGCAAAGAGCTGCACATTTGAAAATTCAGGGCTATGTCGTGTAGATGATGGCCTAACAGGAGGCTTTAAAATTATCTTTCTAGTGTCCTTCGGTTGGGAGAAAAATGCAATGGTATAAGACAGCTTTTCCTTGCCAATATCTCTCTTTTGCTAAGAGCTGCGCATTGGAAAATTCAGGGCTATGTCGTGTAGATGATGGCCTAACAGGAGGCTTTAAAATTTTCTTTCTAGTGTCCTTCGTTTGGGAGAAAAATGCAAAGGTACAAGACAGCTTTTCCTTGCCAATATCTCTCTTTTGCAAAGAGCTGCACATTGGAAAATTCAGGGATATGTCGTGGAGATGATGGCCTAACAGGAGGCTTTAAAATTATCTTTCTAGTGTCCTTCGTTTGGGAGAAAAATGCAAAGGTACAAGACAGCTTTTCCTTGCCAATATCTCTCTTTTGCAAAGAGCTGCGCATTGGAAAATTCAGGGCTATACCGTGTAGATGAAGCACTAACAGGAGGCTTTAAAATATTCATTCTAGTGTCCTTCGTTTGGGAGAAAAATGCAAAGGTACAAGACAGCTTTTCCTTGCCAATATCTCTCTTTTGCAAAGAGCTGCACATTGGAAAATTCAGGGCTATGTCGTGTAGATGATGGCCTAACAGGAGGGTTTAAAATTTTCTTTCTAGTGACCTTCGTTTGGGAGAAAAATGCAAAGGTACAAGACAGCTTTTCCTTGCCAATATCTCTCTTTTGCAAAGAGCTGCGCATTGGAAAATTCAGGGCTATGTCGTGTAGATGATGGCCTAACAGGAGGCTTTAAAATTTTCTTTCTAGTGTCCTTCGTTTGGGAGAAAAATGCAAAGGTACAAGACAGCTTTTCCTTGCCAATATCTCTCTTTTGCAAAGAGCTGCACATTGGAAAATTCAGGGCTATGTCGTGTAGATGATGGCCTAACAGGAGGCTTTAAAATTTTCTTTCTAGTGTCCTTCGTTTGGGAGAAAATGCAAAGGTACAAGACAGCTTTTCCTTGCCAATATCTCTCTTTTGCAAAGAGCTACGCATTGGAAAATTCAGGGCTATGTCGTGTAGATGATGGCCTAACAGGAGGCTTTAAAATTTTCTTTCTAGTGACCTTCGTTTGGGAGAAAAATGCAAAGGTACAAGACAGCTTTTCCTTGCCAATATCTCTCTTTTGCAAAGAGCTGCGCATTGGAAAATTCAGGGCTATGCCGTGTAGATGATGGCCTAACAGGAGGCTTTAAAATTTTCATTCTAGTGTCCTTCGTTTGGGAGAAAAATGCAAAGGTACAAGACAGCTTTTCCTTGCCAATATCTCTCTTTTGCAAAGAGCTACGCATTGGAAAATACAGGGCTATACCGTGTAGATGAAGCACTAACAGGAGGCTTTAAAATTTTCATTCTAGTGTCCTTCGTTTGGGAGAAAAATGCAAAGGTACAAGACAGCTTTTCCTTGCCAATATCTCTCTTTTGCAAAGAGCTAAGCATTGGAAAAGTCAGGGCTATGTCGTGTAGATGATGCACTAACAGGAGGCTTTAAAATTTTATTTCTAGTGTCCTTCGTTTGGGAGAAAAATGCAAAGGTACAAGACAGCTTTTCCTTGCCAATATCTCTCTTTTGCAAAGAGCTACGCATTGGAAAATTCAGGGCTATGTCGTGTAGATGATGGCCTAACAGGAGGCTTTAAAATTTTCTTTCTAGTGTCCTTCGTTTGGGAGAAAAATGCAAAGGTACAAGACAGCTTTTCCTTGCCAATATCTCTCTTTTGCAAAGAGCTGCGCATTGGAAAATTCAGGGCTATGTCGTGTAGATGATGGCCTAACAGGAGGCTTTAAAATTTTCTTTCTAGTGTCCTTCGTTTGGGAGAAAAATGCAAAGGTACAAGACAGCTTTTCCTTGCCAATATCTCTCTTTTGCAAAGAGCTACGCATTGGAAAATTCAGGGCTATGTCGTGTAGATGATGATGGCTTAACAGGAGGCTTTAAAATTTTATTTCTAGTGACCTTCGTTTGGGAGAAAAATGCAAAGGTACAAGACAACTTTTCCTTGCCAATATCTCTCTTTTGCAAAGAGCTGCGCATTGGAAAATTCAGGGCTATGTCGTGTAGATGATGGCCTAACAAGAGGCTTTAAAATTTTCTTTCTAGTGTCCTTCGTTTGGGAGAAAAATGCAAAGGTACAAGACAGCTTTTCCTTGCCAATATCTCTCTTTTGCAAAGAGCTGCGCATTGGAAAATTCAGGGCTATGTCGTGTAGATGATGGCCTAACAGGAGGCTTTAAAATTTTCTTTCTAGTGTCCTTCGTTTGGGAGAAAAATGCAAAGGTACAAGACAGCTTTTCCTTGCCAATATCTCTCTTTTGCAAAGAGCTACGCATTGGAAAATTCAGGGCTATGTCGTGTAGATGATGGCTTAACAGGAGGCTTTAAAATTTTCTTTCTAGTGACCTTCGTTTGGGAGAAAAATGCAAAGGTACAAGACAACTTTTCCTTGCCAATATCTCTCTTTTGCAAAGAGCTGCGCATTGGAAAATTCAGGGCTATGTCGTGTAGATGATGGCCTAACAGGAGGCTTTAAAATTTTCTTTCTAGTGTCCTTCGTTTGGGAGAAAAATGCAAAGGTACAAGACAGCTTTTCCTTGCCAATATCTCTCTTTTGCAAAGAGCTGCACATTTGAAAATTCAGGGCTATGTCGTGTAGATGATGGCCTAACAGGAGGCTTTAAAATTATCTTTCTAGTGTCCTTCGGTTGGGAGAAAAATGCAATGGTATAAGACAGCTTTTCCTTGCCAATATCTCTCTTTTGCTAAGAGCTGCGCATTGGAAAATTCAGGGCTATGTCGTGTAGATGATGGCCTAACAGGAGGCTTTAAAATTTTCTTTCTAGTGTCCTTCGTTTGGGAGAAAAATGCAAAGGTACAAGACAGCTTTTCCTTGCCAATATCTCTCTTTTGCAAAGAGCTGCACATTGGAAAATTCAGGGATATGTCGTGGAGATGATGGCCTAACAGGAGGCTTTAAAATTATCTTTCTAGTGTCCTTCGTTTGGGAGAAAAATGCAAAGGTACAAGACAGCTTTTCCTTGCCAATATCTCTCTTTTGCAAAGAGCTGCGCATTGGAAAATTCAGGGCTATACCGTGTAGATGAAGCACTAACAGGAGGCTTTAAAATATTCATTCTAGTGTCCTTCGTTTGGGAGAAAAATGCAAAGGTACAAGACAGCTTTTCCTTGCCAATATCTCTCTTTTGCAAAGAGCTGCACATTGGAAAATTCAGGGCTATGTCGTGTAGATGATGGCCTAACAGGAGGGTTTAAAATTTTCTTTCTAGTGACCTTCGTTTGGGAGAAAAATGCAAAGGTACAAGACAGCTTTTCCTTGCCAATATCTCTCTTTTGCAAAGAGCTGCGCATTGGAAAATTCAGGGCTATGTCGTGTAGATGATGGCCTAACAGGAGGCTTTAAAATTTTCTTTCTAGTGTCCTTCGTTTGGGAGAAAAATGCAAAGGTACAAGACAGCTTTTCCTTGCCAATATCTCTCTTTTGCAAAGAGCTGCACATTGGAAAATTCAGGGCTATGTCGTGTAGATGATGGCCTAACAGGAGGCTTTAAAATTTTCTTTCTAGTGTCCTTCGTTTGGGAGAAAATGCAAAGGTACAAGACAGCTTTTCCTTGCCAATATCTCTCTTTTGCAAAGAGCTACGCATTGGAAAATTCAGGGCTATGTCGTGTAGATGATGGCCTAACAGGAGGCTTTAAAATTTTCTTTCTAGTGACCTTCGTTTGGGAGAAAAATGCAAAGGTACAAGACAGCTTTTCCTTGCCAATATCTCTCTTTTGCAAAGAGCTGCGCATTGGAAAATTCAGGGCTATGCCGTGTAGATGATGGCCTAACAGGAGGCTTTAAAATTTTCATTCTAGTGTCCTTCGTTTGGGAGAAAAATGCAAAGGTACAAGACAGCTTTTCCTTGCCAATATCTCTCTTTTGCAAAGAGCTACGCATTGGAAAATACAGGGCTATACCGTGTAGATGAAGCACTAACAGGAGGCTTTAAAATTTTCATTCTAGTGTCCTTCGTTTGGGAGAAAAATGCAAAGGTACAAGACAGCTTTTCCTTGCCAATATCTCTCTTTTGCAAAGAGCTAAGCATTGGAAAAGTCAGGGCTATGTCGTGTAGATGATGCACTAACAGGAGGCTTTAAAATTTTCTTTCTAGTGTCCTTCGTTTGGGAGAAAAATGCAAAGGTACAAGACAGCTTTTCCTTGCCAATATCTCTCTTTTGCAAAGAGCTACGCATTGGAAAATTCAGGGCTATGTCGTGTAGATGATGGCCTAACAGGAGGCTTTAAAATTTTCTTTCTAGTGTCCTTCGTTTGGGAGAAAAATGCAAAGGTACAAGACAGCTTTTCCTTGCCAATATCTCTCTTTTGCAAAGAGCTACGCATTGGAAAATTCAGGGCTATGTCGTGTAGATGATGGCCTAACAGGAGGCTTTAAAATTTTCTTTCTAGTGTCCTTCGTTTGGGAGAAAAATGCAATGGTACAAGACAGCTTTTCCTTGCCAATATCTCTCTTTTGCAAAGAGCTGCGCATTGGAAAATTCAGGGCTATGTCGTGTAGATGATGGCCTAACAGGAGGCTTTAAAATTTTCTTTCTAGTGTCCTTCGCTTGGGAGAAAAATGCAAAGGTACAAGACAGCTTTTCCTTGCCAATATCTCTCTTTTGCAAAGAGCTGCGCATTGGAAAATTCAGGGCTATGTCGTGTAGATGATGGCCTAACAGGAGGCTTTAAAATTTTCTTTCTAGTGTCCTTCGTTTGGGAGAAAAATGCAAAGGTACAAGACAGCTTTTCCTTGCCAATATCTCTCTTTTGCAAAGAGCTACGCATTGGAAAATTCAGGGCTATGTCTTGTAGATGATGGCTTAACAGGAGGCTTTAAAATTTTCTTTCTAGTGACCTTCGTTTGGGAGAAAAATGCAAAGGTACAAGACAGCTTTTCCTTGCCAATATCTCTCTTTTGCAAAGAGCTGCGCATTGGAAAATTCAGGGCTATGTCGTGTAGATGATGGCCTAACATGAGGCTTTAAAATTTTCTTTCTAGTGTCCTTCGTTTGGGAGAAAAATGCAAAGGTACAAGACAGCTTTTCCTTGCCAATATCTCTCTTTTGCAAAGAGCTGCGCATTGGAAAATTCAGGGCTATGTCGTGTAGATGATGGCCTAACAGGAGGCTTTAAAATGTTCTTTTAGTGTCCTTCGTTTGGGAGAAAAATGCAAAGGTACAAGACAGCTTTTCCTTGCCAATATCTCTCTTTTGCAAAGAGCTGCGCATTGGAAAATTCAGGGCTATGTCGTGTAGATGATGGCCTAACAGGAGGCTTTAAAATTTTCTTTCTAGTGTCCTTCGTTTGGGACAAAAATGCAAAGGTACAAGACAGCTTTTCCTTGCCAATATCTCTCTTTTGCAAAGAGCTGCGCATTGGAAAATTCAGGGCTATGTCGTGTAGATGATAGCCTAACAGGCGGCTTTAAAATTTTCTTTCTAGTGTCCTTCGTTTGGGAGAAAAATGCAAAGGTACAAGACAGCTTTTCTTTGCCAATATCTCTCTTTTGCAAAGAGCTACGCATTGGAAAATTCAGGGCTATGTCGTGTAGATGATGGCTTAACAGGAGGCTTTTAAAATTTTCTTTCTAGTGACCTTCGTTTGGGAGAAAAATGCAAAGGTACAAGACAGCTTTTCCTTGCCAATATCTCTCTTTTGCAAAGAGCTGCGCATTGGAAAATTCAGGGCTATGTCGTGTAGATGATGGCCTAACAGGAGGCTTTAAAATTTTCTTTCTAGTGACCTTCGTTTGGGAGAAAAATGCAAAGGTACAAGACAGCTTTTCCTTGCCAATATCTCTCTTTTGCAAAGAGCTGCGCATTGGAAAATTCAGGGCTATGTCGTGTAGATGATGGCCTAACAGGAGGCTTTAAAATTTTCTTTCTAGTGTCCTTCGTTTGGGAGAAAAATGCAAAGGTACAAGACAGCTTTTCCTTGCCAATATCTCTCTTTTGCAAAGAGCTGCGCATTGGTAAATTCAGGGCTATGTCGTGTAGATGATGGCCTAACAGGAGGCTTTAAAATTTTCATTCTAGTGTCCTTCGTTTGGGAGAAAAATGCAAAGGTACAAGACAGCTTTTCCTTGCCAATATCTCTCTTTTGCAAAGAGCTGCGCATTGGAAAATTCAGGGCTATGTCGTGTAGATGATGGCCTAACAGGAGGCATTAAAATTTTCTTTTAGTGTCCTTCGTTTGGGAGAAAAATGCAAAGGTACAAGACAGCTTTTCCTTGCCAATATCTCTCTTTTGCAAAGAGCTGCGCATTGGAAAATTCAGGGCTATGTCGTGTAGATGATGGCCTAACAGGAGGCTTTAAAATTTTCTTTCTAGTGTCCTTCGTTTGGGAGAAAAATGCAAAGGTACAAGACAGCTTTTCCTTGCCAATATCTCTCTTTTGCAAAGAGCTGCGCATTGGAAAATTCAGGGCTATGTCGTGTAGATGATAGCCTAACAGGCGGCTTTAAAATTTTCTTTCTAGTGTCCTTCGTTTGGGAGAAAAATGCAAAGGTACAAGACAGCTTTTCCTTGCCAATATCTCTCTTTTGCAAAGAGCTACGCATTGGAAAATTCAGGGCTATGTCGTGTAGATGATGGCTTAACAGGAGGCTTTAAAATTTTCTTTCTAGTGACCTTCGTTTGGGAGAAAAATGCAAAGGTACAAGACAGCTTTTCCTTGCCAATATCTCTCTTTTGCAAAGAGCTGCGCATTGGAAAATTCAGGGCTATGTCGTGTAGATGATGGCCTAACAGGAGGCTTTAAAATTTTCTTTCTAGTGTCCTTCGTTTGGGAGAAAAATGCAAAGGTACAAGACAGCTTTTCCTTGCCAATATCTCTCTTTTGCAAAGAGCTACGCATTGGAAAATTCAGGGCTATGTCGTGTAGATGATGATGGCTTAACAGGAGGCTTTAAAATTTTATTTCTAGTGACCTTCGTTTGGGAGAAAAATGCAAAGGTACAAGACAACTTTTCCTTGCCAATATCTCTCTTTTGCAAAGAGCTGCGCATTGGAAAATTCAGGGCTATGTCGTGTAGATGATGGCCTAACAAGAGGCTTTAAAATTTTCTTTCTAGTGTCCTTCGTTTGGGAGAAAAATGCAAAGGTACAAGACAGCTTTTCCTTGCCAATATCTCTCTTTTGCAAAGAGCTGCGCATTGGAAAATTCAGGGCTATGTCGTGTAGATGATGGCCTAACAGGAGGCTTTAAAATTTTCTTTCTAGTGTCCTTCGTTTGGGAGAAAAATGCAAAGGTACAAGACAGCTTTTCCTTGCCAATATCTCTCTTTTGCAAAGAGCTACGCATTGGAAAATTCAGGGCTATGTCGTGTAGATGATGGCTTAACAGGAGGCTTTAAAATTTTCTTTCTAGTGACCTTCGTTTGGGAGAAAAATGCAAAGGTACAAGACAACTTTTCCTTGCCAATATCTCTCTTTTGCAAAGAGCTGCGCATTGGAAAATTCAGGGCTATGTCGTGTAGATGATGGCCTAACAGGAGGCTTTAAAATTTTCTTTCTAGTGTCCTTCGTTTGGGAGAAAAATGCAAAGGTACAAGACAGCTTTTCCTTGCCAATATCTCTCTTTTGCAAAGAGCTGCACATTTGAAAATTCAGGGCTATGTCGTGTAGATGATGGCCTAACAGGAGGCTTTAAAATTATCTTTCTAGTGTCCTTCGGTTGGGAGAAAAATGCAATGGTATAAGACAGCTTTTCCTTGCCAATATCTCTCTTTTGCTAAGAGCTGCGCATTGGAAAATTCAGGGCTATGTCGTGTAGATGATGGCCTAACAGGAGGCTTTAAAATTTTCTTTCTAGTGTCCTTCGTTTGGGAGAAAAATGCAAAGGTACAAGACAGCTTTTCCTTGCCAATATCTCTCTTTTGCAAAGAGCTGCACATTGGAAAATTCAGGGATATGTCGTGGAGATGATGGCCTAACAGGAGGCTTTAAAATTATCTTTCTAGTGTCCTTCGTTTGGGAGAAAAATGCAAAGGTACAAGACAGCTTTTCCTTGCCAATATCTCTCTTTTGCAAAGAGCTGCGCATTGGAAAATTCAGGGCTATACCGTGTAGATGAAGCACTAACAGGAGGCTTTAAAATATTCATTCTAGTGTCCTTCGTTTGGGAGAAAAATGCAAAGGTACAAGACAGCTTTTCCTTGCCAATATCTCTCTTTTGCAAAGAGCTGCACATTGGAAAATTCAGGGCTATGTCGTGTAGATGATGGCCTAACAGGAGGGTTTAAAATTTTCTTTCTAGTGACCTTCGTTTGGGAGAAAAATGCAAAGGTACAAGACAGCTTTTCCTTGCCAATATCTCTCTTTTGCAAAGAGCTGCGCATTGGAAAATTCAGGGCTATGTCGTGTAGATGATGGCCTAACAGGAGGCTTTAAAATTTTCTTTCTAGTGTCCTTCGTTTGGGAGAAAAATGCAAAGGTACAAGACAGCTTTTCCTTGCCAATATCTCTCTTTTGCAAAGAGCTGCACATTGGAAAATTCAGGGCTATGTCGTGTAGATGATGGCCTAACAGGAGGCTTTAAAATTTTCTTTCTAGTGTCCTTCGTTTGGGAGAAAATGCAAAGGTACAAGACAGCTTTTCCTTGCCAATATCTCTCTTTTGCAAAGAGCTGCGCATTGGAAAATTCAGGGCTATGTCGTGTAGATGATGGCCTAACAGGAGGCTTTAAAATTTTCTTTCTAGTGACCTTCGTTTGGGAGAAAAATGCAAAGGTACAAGACAGCTTTTCCTTGCCAATATCTCTCTTTTGCAAAGAGCTGCGCATTGGAAAATTCAGGGCTATGTCGTGTAGATGATGGCCTAACAGGAGGCTTTAAAATTTTCTTTCTAGTGTCCTTCGTTTGGGAGAAAAATGCAAAGGTACAAGACAGCTTTTCCTTGCCAATATCTCTCTTTTGCAAAGAGCTGCGCATTGGTAAATTCAGGGCTATGTCGTGTAGATGATGGCCTAACAGGAGGCTTTAAAATTTTCATTCTAGTGTCCTTCGTTTGGGAGAAAAATGCAAAGGTACAAGACAGCTTTTCCTTGCCAATATCTCTCTTTTGCAAAGAGCTGCGCATTGGAAAATTCAGGGCTATGTCGTGTAGATGATGGCCTAACAGGAGGCATTAAAATTTTCTTTTAGTGTCCTTCGTTTGGGAGAAAAATGCAAAGGTACAAGACAGCTTTTCCTTGCCAATATCTCTCTTTTGCAAAGAGCTGCGCATTGGAAAATTCAGGGCTATGTCGTGTAGATGATGGCCTAACAGGAGGCTTTAAAATTTTCTTTCTAGTGTCCTTCGTTTGGGAGAAAAATGCAAAGGTACAAGACAGCTTTTCCTTGCCAATATCTCTCTTTTGCAAAGAGCTGCGCATTGGAAAATTCAGGGCTATGTCGTGTAGATGATAGCCTAACAGGCGGCTTTAAAATTTTCTTTCTAGTGTCCTTCGTTTGGGAGAAAAATGCAAAGGTACAAGACAGCTTTTCCTTGCCAATATCTCTCTTTTGCAAAGAGCTACGCATTGGAAAATTCAGGGCTATGTCGTGTAGATGATGGCTTAACAGGAGGCTTTAAAATTTTCTTTCTAGTGACCTTCGTTTGGGAGAAAAATGCAAAGGTACAAGACAGCTTTTCCTTGCCAATATCTCTCTTTTGCAAAGAGCTGCGCATTGGAAAATTCAGGGCTATGTCGTGTAGATGATGGCCTAACAGGAGGCTTTAAAATTTTCTTTCTAGTGTCCTTCGTTTGGGAGAAAAATGCAAAGGTACAAGACAGCTTTTCCTTGCCAATATCTCTCTTTTGCAAAGAGCTACGCATTGGAAAATTCAGGGCTATGTCGTGTAGATGATGATGGCTTAACAGGAGGCTTTAAAATTTTATTTCTAGTGACCTTCGTTTGGGAGAAAAATGCAAAGGTACAAGACAACTTTTCCTTGCCAATATCTCTCTTTTGCAAAGAGCTGCGCATTGGAAAATTCAGGGCTATGTCGTGTAGATGATGGCCTAACAAGAGGCTTTAAAATTTTCTTTCTAGTGTCCTTCGTTTGGGAGAAAAATGCAAAGGTACAAGACAGCTTTTCCTTGCCAATATCTCTCTTTTGCAAAGAGCTGCGCATTGGAAAATTCAGGGCTATGTCGTGTAGATGATGGCCTAACAGGAGGCTTTAAAATTTTCTTTCTAGTGTCCTTCGTTTGGGAGAAAAATGCAAAGGTACAAGACAGCTTTTCCTTGCCAATATCTCTCTTTTGCAAAGAGCTACGCATTGGAAAATTCAGGGCTATGTCGTGTAGATGATGGCTTAACAGGAGGCTTTAAAATTTTCTTTCTAGTGACCTTCGTTTGGGAGAAAAATGCAAAGGTACAAGACAACTTTTCCTTGCCAATATCTCTCTTTTGCAAAGAGCTGCGCATTGGAAAATTCAGGGCTATGTCGTGTAGATGATGGCCTAACAGGAGGCTTTAAAATTTTCTTTCTAGTGTCCTTCGTTTGGGAGAAAAATGCAAAGGTACAAGACAGCTTTTCCTTGCCAATATCTCTCTTTTGCAAAGAGCTGCACATTTGAAAATTCAGGGCTATGTCGTGTAGATGATGGCCTAACAGGAGGCTTTAAAATTATCTTTCTAGTGTCCTTCGGTTGGGAGAAAAATGCAATGGTATAAGACAGCTTTTCCTTGCCAATATCTCTCTTTTGCTAAGAGCTGCGCATTGGAAAATTCAGGGCTATGTCGTGTAGATGATGGCCTAACAGGAGGCTTTAAAATTTTCTTTCTAGTGTCCTTCGTTTGGGAGAAAAATGCAAAGGTACAAGACAGCTTTTCCTTGCCAATATCTCTCTTTTGCAAAGAGCTGCACATTGGAAAATTCAGGGATATGTCGTGGAGATGATGGCCTAACAGGAGGCTTTAAAATTATCTTTCTAGTGTCCTTCGTTTGGGAGAAAAATGCAAAGGTACAAGACAGCTTTTCCTTGCCAATATCTCTCTTTTGCAAAGAGCTGCGCATTGGAAAATTCAGGGCTATACCGTGTAGATGAAGCACTAACAGGAGGCTTTAAAATATTCATTCTAGTGTCCTTCGTTTGGGAGAAAAATGCAAAGGTACAAGACAGCTTTTCCTTGCCAATATCTCTCTTTTGCAAAGAGCTGCACATTGGAAAATTCAGGGCTATGTCGTGTAGATGATGGCCTAACAGGAGGGTTTAAAATTTTCTTTCTAGTGACCTTCGTTTGGGAGAAAAATGCAAAGGTACAAGACAGCTTTTCCTTGCCAATATCTCTCTTTTGCAAAGAGCTGCGCATTGGAAAATTCAGGGCTATGTCGTGTAGATGATGGCCTAACAGGAGGCTTTAAAATTTTCTTTCTAGTGTCCTTCGTTTGGGAGAAAAATGCAAAGGTACAAGACAGCTTTTCCTTGCCAATATCTCTCTTTTGCAAAGAGCTGCACATTGGAAAATTCAGGGCTATGTCGTGTAGATGATGGCCTAACAGGAGGCTTTAAAATTTTCTTTCTAGTGTCCTTCGTTTGGGAGAAAATGCAAAGGTACAAGACAGCTTTTCCTTGCCAATATCTCTCTTTTGCAAAGAGCTACGCATTGGAAAATTCAGGGCTATGTCGTGTAGATGATGGCCTAACAGGAGGCTTTAAAATTTTCTTTCTAGTGACCTTCGTTTGGGAGAAAAATGCAAAGGTACAAGACAGCTTTTCCTTGCCAATATCTCTCTTTTGCAAAGAGCTGCGCATTGGAAAATTCAGGGCTATGCCGTGTAGATGATGGCCTAACAGGAGGCTTTAAAATTTTCATTCTAGTGTCCTTCGTTTGGGAGAAAAATGCAAAGGTACAAGACAGCTTTTCCTTGCCAATATCTCTCTTTTGCAAAGAGCTACGCATTGGAAAATACAGGGCTATACCGTGTAGATGAAGCACTAACAGGAGGCTTTAAAATTTTCATTCTAGTGTCCTTCGTTTGGGAGAAAAATGCAAAGGTACAAGACAGCTTTTCCTTGCCAATATCTCTCTTTTGCAAAGAGCTAAGCATTGGAAAAGTCAGGGCTATGTCGTGTAGATGATGCACTAACAGGAGGCTTTAAAATTTTCTTTCTAGTGTCCTTCGTTTGGGAGAAAAATGCAAAGGTACAAGACAGCTTTTCCTTGCCAATATCTCTCTTTTGCAAAGAGCTACGCATTGGAAAATTCAGGGCTATGTCGTGTAGATGATGGCCTAACAGGAGGCTTTAAAATTTTCTTTCTAGTGTCCTTCGTTTGGGAGAAAAATGCAAAGGTACAAGACAGCTTTTCCTTGCCAATATCTCTCTTTTGCAAAGAGCTACGCATTGGAAAATTCAGGGCTATGTCGTGTAGATGATGGCCTAACAGGAGGCTTTAAAATTTTCTTTCTAGTGTCCTTCGTTTGGGAGAAAAATGCAATGGTACAAGACAGCTTTTCCTTGCCAATATCTCTCTTTTGCAAAGAGCTGCGCATTGGAAAATTCAGGGCTATGTCGTGTAGATGATGGCCTAACAGGAGGCTTTAAAATTTTCTTTCTAGTGTCCTTCGCTTGGGAGAAAAATGCAAAGGTACAAGACAGCTTTTCCTTGCCAATATCTCTCTTTTGCAAAGAGCTGCGCATTGGAAAATTCAGGGCTATGTCGTGTAGATGATGGCCTAACAGGAGGCTTTAAAATTTTCTTTCTAGTGTCCTTCGTTTGGGAGAAAAATGCAAAGGTACAAGACAGCTTTTCCTTGCCAATATCTCTCTTTTGCAAAGAGCTACGCATTGGAAAATTCAGGGCTATGTCGTGTAGATGATGGCTTAACAGGAGGCTTTAAAATTTTCTTTCTAGTGACCTTCGTTTGGGAGAAAAATGCAAAGGTACAAGACAGCTTTTCCTTGCCAATATCTCTCTTTTGCAAAGAGCTGCGCATTGGAAAATTCAGGGCTATGTCGTGTAGATGATGGCCTAACATGAGGCTTTAAAATTTTCTTTCTAGTGTCCTTCGTTTGGGAGAAAAATGCAAAGGTACAAGACAGCTTTTCCTTGCCAATATCTCTCTTTTGCAAAGAGCTGCGCATTGGAAAATTCAGGGCTATGTCGTGTAGATGATGGCCTAACAGGAGGCTTTAAAATTTTCTTTTAGTGTCCTTCGTTTGGGAGAAAAATGCAAAGGTACAAGACAGCTTTTCCTTGCCAATATCTCTCTTTTGCAAAGAGCTGCGCATTGGAAAATTCAGGGCTATGTCGTGTAGATGATGGCCTAACAGGAGGCTTTAAAATTTTCTTTCTAGTGTCCTTCGTTTGGGACAAAAATGCAAAGGTACAAGACAGCTTTTCCTTGCCAATATCTCTCTTTTGCAAAGAGCTGCGCATTGGAAAATTCAGGGCTATGTCGTGTAGATGATAGCCTAACAGGCGGCTTTAAAATTTTCTTTCTAGTGTCCTTCGTTTGGGAGAAAAATGCAAAGGTACAAGACAGCTTTTCTTTGCCAATATCTCTCTTTTGCAAAGAGCTACGCATTGGAAAATTCAGGGCTATGTCGTGTAGATGATGGCTTAACAGGAGGCTTTTAAAATTTTCTTTCTAGTGACCTTCGTTTGGGAGAAAAATGCAAAGGTACAAGACAGCTTTTCCTTGCCAATATCTCTCTTTTGCAAAGAGCTGCGCATTGGAAAATTCAGGGCTATGTCGTGTAGATGATGGCCTAACAGGAGGCTTTAAAATTTTCTTTCTAGTGACCTTCGTTTGGGAGAAAAATGCAAAGGTACAAGACAGCTTTTCCTTGCCAATATCTCTCTTTTGCAAAGAGCTGCGCATTGGAAAATTCAGGGCTATGTCGTGTAGATGATGGCCTAACAGGAGGCTTTAAAATTTTCTTTCTAGTGTCCTTCGTTTGGGAGAAAAATGCAAAGGTACAAGACAGCTTTTCCTTGCCAATATCTCTCTTTTGCAAAGAGCTGCGCATTGGTAAATTCAGGGCTATGTCGTGTAGATGATGGCCTAACAGGAGGCTTTAAAATTTTCATTCTAGTGTCCTTCGTTTGGGAGAAAAATGCAAAGGTACAAGACAGCTTTTCCTTGCCAATATCTCTCTTTTGCAAAGAGCTGCGCATTGGAAAATTCAGGGCTATGTCGTGTAGATGATGGCCTAACAGGAGGCATTAAAATTTTCTTTTAGTGTCCTTCGTTTGGGAGAAAAATGCAAAGGTACAAGACAGCTTTTCCTTGCCAATATCTCTCTTTTGCAAAGAGCTGCGCATTGGAAAATTCAGGGCTATGTCGTGTAGATGATGGCCTAACAGGAGGCTTTAAAATTTTCTTTCTAGTGTCCTTCGTTTGGGAGAAAAATGCAAAGGTACAAGACAGCTTTTCCTTGCCAATATCTCTCTTTTGCAAAGAGCTGCGCATTGGAAAATTCAGGGCTATGTCGTGTAGATGATAGCCTAACAGGCGGCTTTAAAATTTTCTTTCTAGTGTCCTTCGTTTGGGAGAAAAATGCAAAGGTACAAGACAGCTTTTCCTTGCCAATATCTCTCTTTTGCAAAGAGCTACGCATTGGAAAATTCAGGGCTATGTCGTGTAGATGATGGCTTAACAGGAGGCTTTAAAATTTTCTTTCTAGTGACCTTCGTTTGGGAGAAAAATGCAAAGGTACAAGACAGCTTTTCCTTGCCAATATCTCTCTTTTGCAAAGAGCTGCGCATTGGAAAATTCAGGGCTATGTCGTGTAGATGATGGCCTAACAGGAGGCTTTAAAATTTTCTTTCTAGTGTCCTTCGTTTGGGAGAAAAATGCAAAGGTACAAGACAGCTTTTCCTTGCCAATATCTCTCTTTTGCAAAGAGCTGCGCATTGGAAAATTCAGGGCTATGCCGTGTAGATGATGGCCTAACAGGAGGCTTTAAAATTTTCATTCTAGTGTCCTTCGTTTGGGAGAAAAATGCAAAGGTACAAGACAGCTTTTCCTTGCCAATATCTCTCTTTTGCAAAGAGCTACGCATTGGAAAATTCAGGGCTATGTCGTGTAGATGAAGCACTAACAGGAGGCTTTAAAATTTTCATTCTAGTGTCCTTCGTTTGGGAGAAAAATGCAAAGGTACAAGACAGCTTTTCCTTGCCAATATCTCTCTTTTGCAAAGAGCTGCGCATTGGAAAATTCAGGGCTATGTCGTGTAGATGATGGCCTAACAGGAGGCTTTAAAATTTTCTTTCTAGTGTCCTTCGTTTGGGAGAAAAATGCAATGGTACAAGACAGCTTTTCCTTGCCAATATCTCTCTTTTGCAAAGAGCTACGCATTGGAAAATTCAGGGCTATGTCGTGTAGTTGATGGCCTAACAGGAGGCTTTAAAATTTTCTTTCTAGTGTCCTTCGTTTGGGAGAAAAATGCAAAGGTACAAGACAGCTTTTCCTTGCCAATATCTCTCTTTTGCAAAGAGCTACGCATTGGAAAATTCAGGGCTATGTCGTGTAGATGATGGCCTAACAGGAGGCTTTAAAAAAATTTTTCTAGTGTCCTTCGTTTGGGAGAAAAATGCAATGGTACAAGACAGCTTTTCCTTGCCAATATCTCTCTTTTGCAAAGAGCTGCGCATTGGAAAATTCAGGGCTATGTCGTGTAGATGATGGCCTAACAGGAGGCTTTAAAATTTTCTTTCTAGTGTCCTTCGCTTGGGAGAAAAATGCAAAGGCACAAGACAGCTTTTCCTTGCCAATATCTCTCTTTTGCAAAGAGCTGCGCATTGGAAAATTCAGGGCTATGTCGTGTAGATGATGGCCTAACAGGAGGCTTTAAAATTTTCTTTCTAGTGTCCTTCGTTTGGGAGAAAAATGCAAAGGTACAAGACAGCTTTTCCTTGCCAATATCTCTCTTTTGCAAAGAGCTACGCATTGGAAAATTCAGGGCTATGTCGTGTAGATGATGGCTTAACAGGAGGCTTTAAAATTTTCTTTCCAGTGACCTTCGTTTGGGAGAAAAATGCAAAGGTACAAGACAGCTTTTCCTTGCCAATATCTCTCTTTTGCAAAGAGCTGCGCATTGGAAAATTCAGGGCTATGTCGTGTAGATGATGGCCTAACATGAGGCTTTAAAATTTTCTTTCTAGTGTCCTTCGTTTGGGAGAAAAATGCAAAGGTACAAGACAGCTTTTCCTTGCCAATATCTCTCTTTTGCAAAGAGCTGCGCATTGGAAAATTCAGGGCTATGTCGTGTAGATGATGGCCTAACAGGAGGCTTTAAAATTTTCTTTCTAGTGTCCTTCGTTTGGGAGAAAAATGCAAAGGTACAAGACAGCTTTTCCTTGCCAATATCTCTCTTTTGCAAAGAGCTGCGCATTGGAAAATTCAGGGCTATGTCGTGTAGATGATGGCCTAACTGGAGGCTTTAAAATTTTCTTTCTAGTGTCCTTCGTTTGGGAGAAAAATGCAAAGGTACAAGACAGCTTTTCCTTGCCAATATCTCTCTTTTGCAAAGAGCTGCGCATTGGAAAATTCAGGGCTATGTCGTGTAGATGATAGCCTAACAGGCGGCTTTAAAATTTTCTTTCTAGTGTCCTTCGTTTGGGAGAAAAATGCAAAGGTACAAGACAGCTTTTCCTTGCCAATATCTCTCTTTTGCAAAGAGCTACGCATTGGAAAATTCAGGGCTATGTCGTGTAGATGATGGCTTAACAGGAGGCTTTAAAATTTTCTTTCTAGTGACCTTCGTTTCGGAGAAAAATGCAAAGGTACAAGACAGCTTTTCCTTGCCAATATCTCTCTTTTGCAAAGAGCTGTGCATTGGAAAATTCAGGGCTATGTCGTGTAGATGATGGCCTAACAGGAGGCTTTAAAAAAAATTTTCTAGTGTCCTTCGTTTGGGAGAAAAATGCAATGGTACAAGACAGCTTTTGCTTGCCAATATCTCTCTTTTGCAAAGAGCTGCGCATTGGAAAATTCAGGGCTATGTCGTGTAGATGATGGCCTAACAGGAGGCTTTAAAATTTTCTTTCTAGTGTCCTTCGTTTGGGAGAAAAATGCAAAGGTACAAGACAGCTTTTCCTTGCCAATATCTCTCTTTTGCAAAGAGCTGCGCATTGGAAAATTCAGGGCTATGTCGTGTAGATGATGGCCTAACAGGAGGCTTTAAAATTTTCTTTCTAGTGTCCTTCGTTTGGGAGAAAAATGCAAAGGTACAAGACAGCTTTTCCTTGCCAATATCTCTCTTTTGCAAAGAGCTGCGCATTGGAAAATTCAGGGCTATGTCGTGTAGATGATGGCCTAACAGGAGGCTTTAAAATTTTCTTTCTAGTGTCCTTCGTTTGGTAGAAAAATGCAAAGGTACAAGACAGCTTTTCCTTGCCAATATCTCTCTTTTGCAAAGAGCTACGCATTGGAAAATTCAGGGCTATGTCGTGTAGATGATGGCTTAACAGGAGGCTTTAAAATTTTCTTTCTAGTGACCTTCGTTTGGGAGAAAAATGCAAAGGTACAAGACAGCTTTTCCTTGCCAATATCTCTCTTTTGCAAAGAGCTGCGCATTGGAAAATTCAGGGCTATGTCGTGTAGATGATGGCCTAACAGGAGGCTTTAAAATTTTCTTTCTAGTGTCCTTCGTTTGGGAGAAAAATGCAAAGGTACAAGACAGCTTTTCCTTGCCAATATCTCTCTTTTGCAAAGAGCTGCGCATTGGAAAATTCAGGGCTATGTCGTGTAGATGATGGCCTAACAGGAGGCTTTAAAATTTTCTTTCTAGTGTCCTTCGTTTGGGAGAAAAATGCAAAGGTACAAGACAGCTTTTCCTTGCCAATATCTCTCTTTTGCAAAGAGCTGCGCATTGGAAAATTCAGGGCTATGTCGTGTAGATGATGGCCTAACTGGAGGCTTTAACATTTTCTTTCTAGTGTCCTTCGTTTGGGAGAAAAATGCAAAGGTACAAGACAGCTTTTCCTTGCCAATATCTCTCTTTTGCAAAGAGCTGCGCATTGGAAAATTCAGGGCTATGTCGTGTAGATGATAGCCTAACAGGCGGCTTTAAAATTTTCTTTCTAGTGTCCTTCGTTTGGGAGAAAAATGCAAAGGTACAAGACAGCTTTTCCTTGCCAATATCTCTCTTTTGCAAAGAGCTACGCATTGGAAAATTCAGGGCTATGTCGTGTAGATGATGGCTTAACAGGAGGCTTTAAAATTTTCTTTCTAGTGACCTTCGTTTGGGAGAAAAATGCAAAGGTACAAGACAGCTTTTCCTTGCCAATATCTCTCTTTTGCAAAGAGCTGCGCATTGGAAAATTCAGGGCTATGTCGTGTAGATGATGGCCTAACAGGAGGCTTTAAAATTTTCTTTCTAGTGTCCTTCGTTTGGGAGAAAAATGCAATGGTACAAGACGGCTTTTCCTTGCCAATATCTCTCTATTGCAAAGAGCTGCGCATTGGAAAATTCAGGGCTATGTCGTGTAGATGATGGCCTAACAGGAGGCTTTAAAAAAATTTTTCTAGTGTCCTTCGTTTGGGAGAAAAATGCAATGGTACAAGACAGCTTTTCCTTGCCAATATCTCTCTTTTGCAAAGAGCTGCGCATTGGAAAATTCAGGGCTATGTCGTGTAGATGATGGCCTAACAGGAGGCTTTAAAATTTTCTTTCTAGTGACCTTCGTTTGGGAGAAAAATGCAAAGGTACAAGACAGCTTTTCCTTGCCAATATCTCTCTTTTGCAAAGAGCTGCGCATTGGAAAATTCAGGGCTATGTCGTGTAGATGATGGCCTAACATGAGGCTTTAAAATTTTCTTTCTAGTGTCCTTCGTTTGGGAGAAAAATGCAAAGGTACAAGACAGCTTTTCCTTGCCAATATCTCTCTTTTGCAAAGAGCTGCGCATTGGAAAATTCAGGGCTATGTCGTGTAGATGATGGCCTAACAGGAGGCTTTAAAATTTTCTTTCTAGTGTCCTTCGTTTGGGAGAAAAATGCAAAGGTACAAGACAGCTTTTCCTTGCCAATATCTCTCTTTTGCAAAGAGCTGCGCATTGGAAAATTCAGGGCTATGTCGTGTAGATGATGGCCTAACTGGAGGCTTTAAAATTTTCTTTCTAGTGTCCTTCGTTTGGGAGAAAAATGCAAAGGTACAAGACAGCTTTTCCTTGCCAATATCTCTCTTTTGCAAAGAGCTGCGCATTGGAAAATTCAGGGCTATGTCGTGTAGATGATAGCCTAACAGGCGGCTTTAAAATTTTCTTTCTAGTGTCCTTCGTTTGGGAGAAAAATGCAAAGGTACAAGACAGCTTTTCCTTGCCAATATCTCTCTTTTGCAAAGAGCTACGCATTGGAAAATTCAGGGCTATGTCGTGTAGATGATGGCTTAACAGGAGGCTTTAAAATTTTCTTTCTAGTGACCTTCGTTTGGGAGAAAAATGCAAAGGTACAAGACAGCTTTTCCCTGCCAATATCTCTCTTTTGCAAAGAGCTGCGCATTGGAAAATTCAGGGCTATGTCGTGTAGATGATGGCCTAACAGGAGGCTTTAAAATTTTCTTTCTAGTGTCCTTCGTTTGGGAGAAAAATGCAATGGTACAAGACAGCTTTTCCTTGCCAATATCTCTCTTTTGCAAAGAGCTGCGCATTGGAAAATTCAGGGCTATGTCGTGTAGATGATGGCCTAACAGGAGGCTTTAAAAAAAATTTTCTAGTGTCCTTCGTTTGGGAGAAAAATGCAATGGTACAAGACAGCTTTTGCTTGCCAATATCTCTCTTTTGCAAAGAGCTGCGCATTGGAAAATTCAGGGCTATGTCGTGTAGATGATGGCCTAACAGGAGGCTTTAAAATTTTCTTTCTAGTGTCCTTCGTTTGGGAGAAAAATGCAAAGGTACAAGACAGCTTTTCCTTGCCAATATCTCTCTTTTGCAAAGAGCTGCGCATTGGAAAATTCAGGGCTATGTCGTGTAGATGATGGCCTAACAGGAGGCTTTAAAATTTTCTTTCTAGTGTCCTTCGTTTGGGAGAAAAATGCAAAGGTACAAGACAGCTTTTCCTTGCCAATATCTCTCTTTTGCAAAGAGCTGCGCATTGGAAAATTCAGGGCTATGTCGTGTAGATGATGGCCTAACAGGAGGCTTTAAAATTTTCTTTCTAGTGTCCTTCGTTTGGGAGAAAAATGCAAAGGTACAAGACAGCTTTTCCTTGCCAATATCTCTCTTTTGCAAAGAGCTGCGCATTGGAAAATTCAGGGCTATGTCGTGTAGATGATGGCCTAACAGGAGGCTTTAAAATTTTCTTTCTAGTGTCCTTCGTTTGGTAGAAAAATGCAAAGGTACAAGACAGCTTTTCCTTGCCAATATCTCTCTTTTGCAAAGAGCTACGCATTGGAAAATTCAGGGCTATGTCGTGTAGATGATGGCTTAACAGGAGGCTTTAAAATTTTCTTTCTAGTGACCTTCGTTTGGGAGAAAAATGCAAAGGTACAAGACAGCTTTTCCTTGCCAATATCTCTCTTTTGCAAAGAGCTGCGCATTGGAAAATTCAGGGCTATGTCGTGTAGATGATGGCCTAACAGGAGGCTTTAAAATTTTCTTTCTAGTGTCCTTCGTTTGGGAGAAAAATGCAAAGGTACAAGACAGGTTTTCCTTGCCAATATCTCTCTTTTGCAAAGAGCTGCACATTGGAAAATTCAGGGCTATGTCGTGTAGATGATGGCCTAACAGGAGGCTTTAAAATTTTCTTTCTAGTGTCCTTCGTTTGGGAGAAAAATGCAAAGGTACAAGACAGCTTTTCCTTGCCAATATCTCTCTTTTGCAAAGAGCTGCGCATTGGAAAATTCAGGGCTATGTCGTGTAGATGATGGCCTAACAGGAGGCTTTAAAATTTTCTTTCTAGTGTCCTTCGTTTGGGAGAAAAATGCAATGGTACAAGACAGCTTTTCCTTGCCAATATCTCTCTTTTGCAAAGAGCTGCGCATTGGAAAATTCAGGGCTATGTCGTGTAGATGATGGCCTAACAGGAGGCTTTAAAAAAAAATTTCTAGTGTCCTTCGTTTGGGAGAAAAATGCAATGGTACAAGACAGCTTTTCCTTGCCAATATCTCTCTTTTGCAAAGAGCTGCGCATTGGAAAATTCAGGGCTATGTCGTGTAGATGATGGCCTAACAGGAGGCTTTAAAATTTTCTTTCTAGTGTCCTTCGTTTGGGAGAAAAATGTAAAGGTACAAGACAGCTTTTCCTTGCCAATATCTCTCTTTTGCAAAGAGCTGCGCATTGGAAAATTCAGGGCTATGTCGTGTAGATGATGGCCTAACAGGAGGCTTTAAAATTTTCTTTCTAGTGTCCTTCGTTTGGGAGAAAAATGCAAAGGTACAAGACAGCTTTTCCTTGCCAATATCTCTCTTTTGCAAAGAGCTGCGCATTGGAAAATTCAGGGCTATGTCGTGTAGATGATGGCCTAACAGGAGGCTTTAAAATTTTCTTTCTAGTGTCCTTCGTTTGGGAGAAAAATGCAAAGGTACAAGACAGCTTTTCCTTGCCAATATCTCTCTTTTGCAAAGAGCTGCGCATTGGAAAATTCAGGGCTATGTCGTGTAGATGATGGCCTAACAGGAGGCTTTAAAATTTTCTTTCTAGTGTCCTTCGTTTGGTAGAAAAATGCAAAGGTACAAGACAGCTTTTCCTTGCCAATATCTCTCTTTTGCAAAGAGCTACGCATTGGAAAATTCAGGGCTATGTCGTGTAGATGATGGCTTAACAGGAGGCTTTAAAATTTTCTTTCTAGTGTCCTTCGTTTGGTAGAAAAATGCAAAGGTACAAGACAGCTTTTCCTTGCCAATATCTCTCTTTTGCAAAGAGCTACGCATTGGAAAATTCAGGGCTATGTCGTGTAGATGATGGCTTAACAGGAGGCTTTAAAATTTTCTTTCTAGTGACCTTCGTTTGGGAGAAAAATGCAAAGGTACAAGACAGCTTTTCCTTGCCAATATCTCTCTTTTGCAAAGAGCTGCGCATTGGAAAATTCAGGGCTATGTCGTGTAGATGATGGCCTAACAGGAGGCTTTAAAATTTTCTTTCTAGTGTCCTTCGTTTGGGAGAAAAATGCAAAGGTACAAGACAGGTTTTCCTTGCCAATATCTCTCTTTTGCAAAGAGCTGCACATTGGAAAATTCAGGGCTATGTCGTGTAGATGATGGCCTAACAGGAGGCTTTAAAATTTTCTTTCTAGTGTCCTTCGTTTGGGAGAAAAATGCAAAGGTACAAGACAGCTTTTCCTTGCCAATATCTCTCTTTTGCAAAGAGCTGCGCATTGGAAAATTCAGGGCTATGTCGTGTAGATGATGGCCTAACAGGAGGCTTTAAAATTTTCATTCTAGTGTCCTTCGTTTGGGAGAAAAATGCAATGGTACAAGACAGCTTTTCCTTGCCAATATCTCTGTTTTGCAAAGAGCTGCGCATTGGAAAATTCAAGGCTATGTCGTGTAGATGATGGTCTAAAGGAGGCTTTAAAATTTTCTTTCTAGTGTCCTTCGTTTGGGAGAAAAATGCAATGGTACAAGACAGCTTTTCCTTGCCAATATCTCTCTTTTGCAAAGAGCTGCGCATTGGAAAATTCAGGGCTATGTCGTGTAGATGATGGCCTAACAGGAGGCTTTAAAATTTTCATTCTAGTGTTCTTCGTTTGGGAGAAAAATGCAATGGTACAAGACAGCTTTTCCTTGCCAATATCTCTGTTTTGCAAAGAGCTGCGCATTGGAAAATTCAAGGCTATGTCGTGTAGATGATGGTCTAAAGGAGGCTTTAAAATTTTCTTTCTAGTGTCCTTCGTTTGGGAGAAAAATGCAAAGGTACAAGACAGCTTTTCCTTGCCAATATCTCTCTTTTGCAAAGAGCTGCGCATTGGAAAATTCAGGGCTATGTCGTGTAGATGATGGCCTAACAGGAGGCTTTAAAATTTTCTTTCTAGTGTCCTTCGTTTGGGAGAAAAATGCAAAGGTACAAGACAGCTTTTCCTAGCCAATATCTCTCTTTTGCAAAGAGCTGCGCATTGGAAAATTCAGGGCTATGTCGTGTAGATGATGGCCTAACAGGAGGCTTTAAAATTTTCTTTCTAGTGTCCTTCGTTTGGGAGAAAAATGCAAAGGTACAAGACAGCTTTTCCTTGCCAATATCTCTCTTTTGCAAAGAGCTGCGCATTGGAAAATTCAGGGCTATGTCGTGTAGATGATGGCCTAACAGGAGGCTTTAAAATTTTCTTTCTAGTGTCCTTCGTTTGGTAGAAAAATGCAAAGGTACAAGACAGCTTTTCCTTGCCAATATCTCTCTTTTGCAAAGAGCTACGCATTGGAAAATTCAGGGCTATGTCGTGTAGATGATGGCTTAACAGGAGGCTTTAAAATTTTCTTTCTAGTGACCTTCGTTTGGGAGAAAAATGCAAAGGTACAAGACAGCTTTTCCTTGCCAATATCTCTCTTTTGCAAAGAGCTGCGCATTGGAAAATTCAGGGCTATGTCGTGTAGATGATGGCCTAACAGGAGGCTTTAAAATTTTCTTTCTAGTGTCCTTCGTTTGGGAGAAAAATGCAAAGGTACAAGACAGGTTTTCCTTGCCAATATCTCTTTTGCAAAGAGCTGCACATTGGAAAATTCAGGGCTATGTCGTGTAGATGATGGCCTAACAGGAGGCTTTAAAATTTTCTTTCTAGTGTCCTTCGTTTGGGAGAAAAATGCAAAGGTACAAGACAGCTTTTCCTTGCCAATATCTCTCTTTTGCAAAGAGCTGCGCATTGGAAAATTCAGGGCTATGTCGTGTAGATGATGGCCTAACAGGAGGCTTTAAAATTTTCTTTCTAGTGTCCTTCGTTTGGGAGAAAAATGCAATGGTACAAGACAGCTTTTCCTTGCCAATATCTCTCTTTTGCAAAGAGCTGCGCATTGGAAAATTCAGGGCTATGTCGTGTAGATGATGGCCTAACAGGAGGCTTTAAAAAAATTTTTCTAGTGTCCTTCGTTTGGGAGAAAAATGCAATGGTACAAGACAGCTTTTCCTTGCCAATATCTCTCTTTTGCAAAGAGCTGCGCATTGGAAAATTCAGGGCTATGTCGTGTAGATGATGGCCTAACAGGAGGCTTTAAAATTTTCTTTCTAGTGTCCTTCGTTTGGGAGAAAAATGCAAAGGTACAAGACAGCTTTTCCTTGCCAATATCTCTCTTTTGCAAAGAGCTGCGCATTGGAAAATTCAGGGCTATGTCGTGTAGATGATGGCCTAACAGGAGGCTTTAAAATTTTCTTTCTAGTGTCCTTCGTTTGGGAGAAAAATGCAAAGGTACAAGACAGCTTTTCCTTGCCAATATCTCTCTTTTGCAAAGAGCTGCGCATTGGAAAATTCAGGGCTATGTCGTGTAGATGATGGCCTAACAGGAGGCTTTAAAATTTTCTTTCTAGTGTCCTTCGTTTGGGAGAAAAATGCAAAGGTACAAGACAGCTTTTCCTTGCCAATATCTCTCTTTTGCAAAGAGCTGCGCATTGGAAAATTCAGGGCTATGTCGTGTAGATGATGGCCTAACAGGAGGCTTTAAAATTTTCTTTCTAGTGTCCTTCGTTTGGTAGAAAAATGCAAAGGTACAAGACAGCTTTTCCTTGCCAATATCTCTCTTTTGCAAAGAGCTACGCATTGGAAAATTCAGGGCTATGTCGTGTAGATGATGGCTTAACAGGAGGCTTTAAAATTTTCTTTCTAGTGACCTTCGTTTGGGAGAAAAATGCAAAGGTACAAGACTGCTTTTCCTTGCCAATATCTCTCTTTTGCAAAGAGCTGCGCATTGGAAAATTCAGGGCTATGTCGTGTAGATGATGGCCTAACAGGAGGCTTTAAAATTTTCTTTCTAGTGTCCTTCGTTTGGGAGAAAAATGCAAAGGTACAAGACAGGTTTTCCTTGCCAATATCTCTCTTTTGCAAAGAGCTGCACATTGGAAAATTCAGGGCTATGTCGTGTAGATGATGGCCTAACAGGAGGCTTTAAAATTTTCTTTCTAGTGTCCTTCGTTTGGGAGAAAAATGCAAAGGTACAAGACAGCTTTTCCTTGCCAATATCTCTCTTTTGCAAAGAGCTGCGCATTGGAAAATTCAGGGCTATGTCGTGTAGATGATGGCCTAACAGGAGGCTTTAAAATTTTCATTCTAGTGTCCTTCGTTTGGGAGAAAAATGCAATGGTACAAGACAGCTTTTCCTTGCCAATATCTCTGTTTTGCAAAGAGCTGCGCATTGGAAAATTCAAGGCTATGTCGTGTAGATGATGGTCTAAAGGAGGCTTTAAAATTTTCTTTCTAGTGTCCTTCGTTTGGGAGAAAAATGCAATGGTACAAGACAGCTTTTCCTTGCCAATATCTCTCTTTTGCAAAGAGCTGCGCATTGGAAAATTCAGGGCTATGTCGTGTAGATGATGGCCTAACAGGAGGCTTTAAAATTATCTTTCTAGTGTCCTTCGTTTGGGAGAAAAATGCAAAGGTACAAGACAGCTTTTCCTTGCCAATATCTCTCTTTTGCAAAGAGCTGCGCATTGGAAAATTCAGGGCTATGTCGTGTAGATGATGGCCTAACAGGAGGCTTTAAAATTTTCTTTCTAGTGTCCTTCGTTTGGGAGAAAAATGCAATGGTACAAGACAGCTTTTCCTTGCCAATATCTCTGTTTTGCAAAGAGCTGCGCATTGGAAAATTCAGGGCTATGTCGTTTAGATGATGGTCTAACAGGAGGCTTTAAAATTTTCTTTCTAGTGTCCTTCGTTTGGGAGAAAAATGCAATGGTACAAGACAGCTTTTCCTTGCCAATATCTCTCTTTTGCAAAGAGCTGCGCATTGGAAAATTCAGGGCTATGTCGTGTAGATGATGGCCTAACAGGAGGGTTTAAAATTTTCATTCTAGTGTCCTTCGTTTGGGAGAAAAATGCAAAGGTACAAGACAGCTTTTCCTTGCCAATATCTCTCTTTTGCAAAGAGCTACGCATTGGAAAATTCAGGGCTATGTCGTGTAGATGATGGCCTAACAGGAGGCTTTAAAATTTTCTTTCTAGTGTCCTTCGTTTGGGAGAAAAATGCAAAGGTACAAGACAGATTTTCCTTGCCAATATCTCTCTTTTGCAAAGAGCTGCACATTGGAAAATTCAGGGATATGTCGTGTAGATGATGGCCTAACAGGAGGCTTTAAAATTATCTTTCTAGTGTCCTTCGTTTGGGAGAAAAATGCAAAGGTACAAGACAGCTTTTTCTTGCCAATATCTCTCTTTTGCAAAGAGCTGCGCATTGGAAAATTCAGGGCTATACCGTGTAGATGAAGCACTAACAGGAGGCTTTAAAATTTTCATTCTAGTGTCCTTCGTTTGGGAGAAAAATGCAAAGGTACAAGACAGCTTTTCCTTGCCAATATCTCTCTTTTGCAAAGAGCTGCGCATTGGAAAATTCAGGGCTATGTCGTGTAGATGATGGCCTAACAGGAGGCTTTAAAATTATCTTTCTAGTGTCCTTCGTTTGGGAGAAAAATGCAAAGGTACAAGACAGCTTTTCCTTGCCAATATCTCTCTTTTGCAAAGAGCTGCGCATTGGAAAATTCAGGGCTATACCGTGTAGATGAAGCACTAACAGAAGGCTTTAAAATTTTCATTCTAGTGTCCTTCGTTTGGGAGAAAAATGCAAAGGTACAAGACAGCTTTTCCTTGCCAATATCTCTCTTTTGCAAAGAGCTGCGCATTGGAAAATTCAGGGCTATGTCGTGTAGATGATGGCCTAACAGGAGGCTTTAAAATTTTCATTCTAGTGTCCTTCGTTTGGGAGAAAAATGCAATGGTACAAGACAGCTTTTCCTTGCCAATATCTCTCTTTTGCAAAGAGCTGCGCATTGGAAAATTCAAGGCTATGTCGTGTAGATGATGGTCTAAAGGAGGCTTTAAAATTTTCTTTCTAGTGTCCTTCGTTTGGGAGAAAAATGCAATGGTACAAGACAGCTTTTCCTTGCCAATATCTCTCTTTTGCAAAGAGCTGCGCATTGGAAAATTCAGGGCTATGTCGTGTAGATGATGGCCTAACAGGAGGCTTTAAAATTATCTTTCTAGTGTCCTTCGTTTGGGAGAAAAATGCAAAGGTACAAGACAGCTTTTCCTTGCCAATATCTCTCTTTTGCAAAGAGCTGCGCATTGGAAAATTCAGGGCTATGTCGTGTAGATGATGGCCTAACAGGAGGCTTTAAAATTTTCTTTCTAGTGTCCTTCGTTTGGGAGAAAAATGCAATGGTACAAGACAGCTTTTCCTTGCCAATATCTCTGTTTTGCAAAGAGCTGCGCATTGGAAAATTCAGGGCTATGTCGTGTAGATGATGGTCTAACAGGAGGCTTTAAAATTTTCTTTCTAGTGTCCTTCGTTTGGGAGAAAAATGCAATGGTACAAGACAGCTTTTCCTTGCCAATATCTCTCTTTTGCAAAGAGCTGCGCATTGGAAAATTCAGGGCTATGTCGTGTAGATGATGGCCTAACAGGAGGGTTTACAATTTTCATTCTAGTGTCCTTCGTTTGGGAGAAAAATGCAAAGGTACAAGACAGCTTTTCCTTGCCAATATCTCTCTTTTGCAAAGAGCTACGCATTGGAAAATTCAGGGCTATGTCGTGTAGATCATGGCCTAACAGGAGGCTTTAAAATTTTCTTTCTAGTGTCCTTCGTTTGGGAGAAAAATGCAAAGGTACAAGACAGATTTTCCTTGCCAATATCTCTCTTTTGCAAAGAGCTGCACATTGGAAAATTCAGGGATATGTCGTGTAGATGATGGCCTAACAGGAGGCTTTAAAATTATCTTTCTAGTGTCCTTCGTTTGGGAGAAAAATGCAAAGGTACAAGACAGCTTTTTCTTGCCAATATCTCTCTTTTGCAAAGAGCTGCGCATTGGAAAATTCAGGGCTATACCGTGTAGATGAAGCACTAACAGGAGGCTTTAAAATTTTCATTCTAGTGTCCTTCGTTTGGGAGAAAAATGCAAAGGTACAAGACAGCTTTTCCTTGCCAATATCTCTCTTTTGCAAAGAGCTGCGCATTGGAAAATTCAGGGCTATGTCGTGTAGATGATGGCCTAACAGGAGGCTTTAAAATTATCTTTCTAGTGTCCTTCGTTTGGGAGAAAAATGCAAAGGTACAAGACAGCTTTTCCTTGCCAATATCTCTCTTTTGCAAAGAGCTGCGCATTGGAAAATTCAGGGCTATACCGTGTAGATGAAGCACTAACAGAAGGCTTTAAAATTTTCATTCTAGTGTCCTTCGTTTGGGAGAAAAATGCAAAGGTACAAGACAGCTTTTCCTTGCCAATATCTCTCTTTTGCAAAGAGCTACGCATTGGAAAATTCAGGGCTATACCGTGTAGATGAAGCACTAACAGGAGGCTTTAAAATTATCTTTCTAGTGTCCTTCGTTTGGGAGAAAAATGCAAAGGTACAAGACAGCTTTTTCTTGCCAATATCTCTCTTTTGCAAAGAGCTGCGCATTGGAAAATTCAGGGCTATACCGTGTAGATGAAGCACTAACAGGAGGCTTTAAAATTTTCATTCTAGTGTCCTTCGTTTGGGAGAAAAATGCAAAGGTACAAGACAGCTTTTCCTTGCCAATATCTCTCTTTTGCAAAGAGCTGCGCATTGGAAAATTCAGGGCTATGCCGTGTAGATGATGGCCTAACAGGAGGCTTTAAAATTTTCATTCTAGTGTCCTTCGTTTGGGAGAAAAATGCAAAGGTACAAGACAGCTTTTCCTTGCCAATATCTCTCTTTTGCAAAGAGCTACGCATTGGAAAATTCAGGGCTATACCGTGTAGATGAAGCACTAACAGGAGGCTTTAAAATTATCTTTCTAGTGTCCTTCGTTTGGGAGAAAAATGCAAAGGTACAAGACAGCTTTTTCTTGCCAATATCTCTCTTTTGCAAAGAGCTGCGCATTGGAAAATTCAGGGCTATACCGTGTAGATGAAGCACTAATAGGAGGCTTTAAAATTTTCATTCTAGTGTCCTTCGTTTGGGAGAAAAATGCAAAGGTACAAGACAGCTTTTCCTTGCCAATATCTCTCTTTTGCAAAGAGCTGCACATTGGAAAATTCAGGGATATGTCGTGTAGATGATGGCCTAACAGGAGGCTTTAAAATTATCTTTCTAGTGTCCTTCGTTTGGGAGAAAAATGCAAAGGTACAAGACAGCTTTTCCTTGCCAATATCTCTCTTTTGCAAAGAGCTACGCATTGGAAAATTCAGGGCTATACCGTGTAGATGAAGCACTAACAGGAGGCTTTAAAATTTTCATTCTAGTGTCCTTCGTTTGGGAGAAAAATGCAAAGGTACAAGACAGCTTTTCCTTGCCAATATCTCTCTTTTGCAAAGAGCTACGCATTGGAAAATTCAGGGCTATGTCGTGTAGATGATGCACTAACAGCAGGCTTTAAAATTTTCATTCTAGTGTCCTTCGTTTGGGAGAAAAATGCAAAGGTACAAGACAGCTTTTCCTTGCCAATATCTCTCTTTTGCAAAGAGCTACACATTGGAAAACTGACTCGCCGTTTATCCTCTACGCACCAAACAAGATGGGTGCTCCTGCTTCAAAGCAGACTATTGCTCGCTGGATATGTAGCACAATTCAGCTTGCACATTCTGCGGCGGGACTGCCGCATTCTAGATCAGTAAAAGCCCATTCCACGAGGAAGGTGGGCTCTTCTTGGGCGGCTGCCCGAGGGGTCTCTGCTTTACAACTTTGCCGAGCTGCTACTTGGTCGGGGTCAAACACATTTGCAAGATTTTACAAGTTTGACACCCTGGCTGAGGAGGACCTGGAGTTCGCTCATTCGGTGCTGCAGAGTCATCCGCACTCTCCCTCCCGTTTGGGAGCTTTGATATAATCCCCATGGTCCTTACGGAGTCCCAGCATCCACTTAGGACGTCAGAGAAAATAAGATTTTACTCACCGGTAAATCTATTTCTCGTAGTCCGTAGTGGATGCTGGGCGCCCATCCCATGTACTTGTACATAGTTATTGTTAACAAAAGGGTTATTGTTGAGAGCCATCTGTGCAGAGGCTCCGTTGTTGTCATACTGTTAACTGGGTATAATATCACGAGTTGTACGGTGTGATTGGTGTGGCTGGTATGAGTCTTACCCGGGATTCAAAATCCTTCCTTAGTGTCAGCTCTTCCGGGCACAGTATCCTAACTGAGGTCTGGAGGAGGGTCATAGGTCGAGGAGCCAGTGCACACCAGGTAGTCCTAAAGCTCTCTTTAGTTGTGCCAAGTCTCCTGCGGAGCCGCTATTCCCCATGGTCCTTACGGAGTCCCAGCATCCACTACGGACTACGAGAAATAGATTTACCGGTGAGTAAAATCTTATTATATATATATATATATATATATATATATATGACTTGGGGTTTGTTTTATTAGATAGAGCATGTCCCTGTGAAGTGCCTTTTGGGGTTGTGGTTTTTCAGAAAGTTACAGGTTTTTTTTAATTAAGAGAAATATGCCCCATTATAGAGATCGGGCATTTCAATTTGTTGCGCCTGCGCAGTGGCCGCCAGCAGGGGGTGTACTAGAGTGCCTTCTCTTGAGAGCCGCAATATGGCCGCCTTCTCCCCGGTTATTCTGTAAATAGGAAAATAACCTCACAGGTTCACATAGGGCAGAGTTGCCACTACTAGTGCAGGGCTGTAACTTACAGTACTAAGGAAAAGCCATATACTAAAGCGGCACGGTGACCTCACCCCTCTCAGAGACACCAGGGCGCAGCACACTGGTACACACACCTGTTAGCTCAGGGCAGCACTATAGGACCCTCCTGTAATGCTGTGCTGGCGGCGTGTAGTGATCAGGGCACTGGGAGACTGGCTGGCTGGTCTCCGTCTCTGCTGCCTATAGAACTTCCACCTCTGTTATATATCAGGGCTGCTGTCCTGTTGTTATGATTCCAATACTCTGGTCTGGGGATATCTTATAGCAAGGACCTGAGTACTGGAACGTAATGCTTGGAAAGGGAGTGGGAACGGGAATAGCCCCTGGCGCCCTATCTCCGTTGTCTCGCCCGTGCTGTCAGAAATCTCTTGCGAGACTATGGTTGCTTGGGCCCATGGCAGCCGCGTTTGAAGGGCGGATTACGTCTGCCCAACTCCGATGCCCCCTCAGGTCTTAATGGGAGACAAAGAGAAATCCGAGACAGGGTGATAACAAGGGGCCCTCTACTAAACAACAAAGCCAGGGGCTCAAAACTAACTTTAAACTAGAGTATGTGCGGAAAACCGCCAGGGAAAAGGACAACCAAAATACCCACTTGTCCACTCTTCTACCCGTCACCGGCGAGTTCCGGAGAGGAGTGTGGGAGAGTAAACCTCCGCAAATGCACCAACACAGAATACAAAATAAAGCGGCCTAGGCCGCAGCACGCGGCAGAGCCGCCACTCACGAAAACCACACGAGATCCTCTAGCGACTGTTGCGGGTAAATGAGGACTGGAAGACTCCTTTGGAAGAGATGACAACACTAAGATTCAGGAACTCTGAGGACAGGAATGACCGGACACAGCAGAACTGGAACAGACGTCAGCAAACCAAAGCAGCATGCAGGAAGCTATTACCGGCGTCTGTGTGAAGCACTGAGAAGGTATTTAGCAGGGAGTCCTTCAATCAGAAGTTCAGAGCCTGATTAGCACAATGCCGTGCAGCTGCCTTGCTGCACGACCAGAAGACAAGTGTGTGTGTGTAGTTCACTTGATTGACCCTGCAAGGGGAGCGCAGTCCGTCCGTGGCGTCCCCGTTGCTAGGGTCCAGGCGGCTCAGCGCGCCCGGCGTCCTAGCGTTGCTAGGGAGCCGGCGGCTAGCACGCTCGGTGTCCCTAGTTGCTAGGCGCCGGGCCGCGAGGACATCGCGGACCACGGCGCCTAACACCTGTGTGTTCTCTTCCTCTCCTACCTCACACTGGAACTGGCCGCCCAGAGAACGAGATGGCAGCGGCTGACATCAGAGAGGGTGCAGCAATCTGTGTGGGCAGAGCCCCTCACAGCAAGGTGTCCTTATGCTGTGCCCCGTGTAATCACTGTGATCCATACAGACTCTCACCCTGGTATGCTCTCTATTATTTATTTTTTTACACTGCGGCATGCTCGAGGGAAGGGAGCAGGCACCACCCCACCGCCACTACTCCTCCGCCAGCATCACTGCCGAGCCGGTCAGTGTTTCGGCGGCAATGAGCAGTAGGCAGCCACCAGCAACAACAGTCAGGAAGCTGTTACTCCCGGCAGCAGTAGCGTCAAGCTGCAATTCAGCCAGCGGCACGATGATCCGGGAGACAGTGGCAGCACAGGGAAGCAGTACCCCCTCCAATCGCAGCACCAACTAGGAGACTGAGGCAGCAACCTGCCCCCAGCAGCAGCACCACCCTGATGATAGGTAAGATGCATTTTGGTGTCACAAGAAGGTGGCCGGAGTAGTGGCTGGCTGTGGTCACACCCCGGGGAAAAGTGATAGTGATTTCAGTGTTCCCTTGCGCGGGGATTGGATGTGTAGTTGTATGGAGGCTATGTATGTATAGATGTGAGCGGCAGTGTGCGGATGTATGAGAGCGGCAGTGTGCGGATGTATGAGAGCGGTAATGTACGGCTGTATAACTGCGTCGGTGTGCGGCTGTATGAGTGCGATGGTGTGCGGCTGTATGCGTGCGGCGGTGTGCTGCTGTAAGAGTGCGGCAGTGTGCGGCTGTAAGAGTACGGCTGTAAGAGTACGGCTGTAAGAGTGCGGCTGTAAGAGTGCGGGGTTGTACGGATGTATGAGAGCGGGGTTGTACGGATGTATGAGAGAGGGGTTGTACGGTTGTATAAGAGCGGCAGTGTATGGATGTATGTGAGAGCAACAGTGTACAGTTGTGTGAGAGCGGCAGTGTGCGGATGTATATGAGTGGCGGTGTACGGATGTATGAGAGCGGCAGTGTATGGATGGCAGCGTCATAGGGAGGGATGTCGGAATGCTGTTATAGGGTTCCTAATACAAAATGCCACGTTGGGCTTGATGGGCAGGTAGTGCGGCAAGCACACCCAAATTGGCATCTGACGTCGCCTGCAGTCCACACTGTTGTGAGGAGTCAGAGTTAATTTTGACTGTGTAGTGTACTCACAGAGGACCTACCGCCCGTCCCCTCCTCGCATCTGAGCAGCAGGTCAGGCTCTTATTTTCTTTTTAATCAGGAGAGGCCGAGTGAACTGTGAGCAGGGGGGCAGAGCTACATGGGACCCAGAGGGGCTGCTGTGCTGTCAGAGAGGGAGAGGAAGAGAGAGATGAAGCTACTGCAGATCCCCAGCTGATTGTGAGGTGCCGGGTTGAAGGGTGATGTGATCACCCTTCTCCCTCGCTGCCGCTGGGGACCGCATCTAGGCTTCCTCCATCGAGGGCATGCGGCGCAGCAGTGGGCAGCGTGTAATGAGTTTGTCTGACTCATTATACTGCTGCCTGTTGTGGACACCTCCGTCCGTACGGACTGGTGTACATGCCCAGCACAGAGGTGACAGTGTTGGTGGAAGTGCTGCCCAGTTCTGACCCTGCAGGCCTCCCTCATCTGACTGCGGCCGCTGCTACTGCTGCGGCCCGAAACCCCTGCCGGTCCCCTCCATAGACTTCTGCCTGTCCAGCGCTGAGGTACTAGGGGTATCCCAGCTGCGGGAAGGGTATGTCTCTGGCTTTCTCTCCGGCAGGGGAAGGTGACAGCGGCGGAGGAAGTGTTGCCCACCTCAGACACTGCAGGCCTCCCCGATCCAGCTGCGGCCACAGCTGATGCTGCCAGAACCCCCTGCTGGTCTCCTTTGTTGACTGCCGCATGGCCAGTGCTGAAGTACTGGGGGTAGGCCAGCTACGGGAAGAGTGTCTCTGCCTCGGGCTCTCTCTCTCTGTCAGGGGAAGGAAGGGCTGATTCTCTGGCACAACAGGGAGGGCTAGGCTGCAGGAACACAGCACTGGAAGAAACAGGAGGCCGAACTCATGACCAAAAAGTGAGCAGTGCAGTGATCAGCCCCCTAGTCTTTCCCTCTCTCTGGGTGCAGAGCTGTATTCTACAGAGAGAGCTGGGATGGGAAGAAGGGGAACGGCACCTGACACACACATACACGCGCGGCACCTGACACACACATACACGCGCAACACCTGACACACACACATACACGTGCGGCACCTGACACACACACACGTAGCATCAGACACAATAAAATAAACATGCAGCACCTGACCCACACATACACGCGCAACACCTGACACACACACATACACGTGCGGCACCTGACACACACACACGTAGCATCAGACACAATAAAATAAACATGCAGCACCTGACCCACACATACACGCGCAACACCTGACACACACACATATACACGTGCGGCACCTGACACACACATGTACCATCAGACACAATAAAATAAACATGCAGCACCTGACACATGCATATACACGCAGCACCTGACACATGCATATACACGCAGCACCTGACACATGCATATACACGCAGCACCTGACACATGCATATACACGCAGTACCTGACACATGCATATACACGCAGCACCTGACACATGCATATACACGCAGCACCTGACACATGCATATACACGCAGCACCTGACACATACATATACACGCACACCATCAGACACACACATACACACGCAGTGTCTTACTCACACACACATAGACACGTGCAGCACCTGAGGCACACACATGTACACGCGCAGCACCTGACGCACACACATGTACACGCGCAGCACCTGACGCACACTCATGTACACACGCAGCACCTGACGCACACTCATGTACACGCGCAGCACCTAATGCACACTCATGTACACGTGCAGCACCTGACGCACACTCATGTACACGCGCATCACCTGACACAGACATACGTATTCATGCACAGCACCAGACATACACTTGTACACACGCGGAGCACCTGATACTCACACACATATACACCCGCAACACCTGACACACACACACACACGTGCGGCAGCTGACGCATACACACGCACCATCAGACACACTCATATATACACGCAGCACCTGACACACACATACACACAGGAGCTGACACACACATACACAGGCAGCACCTGACACACACACACATATACACGCGCAGCACCTGACACCACGCACTCACACGTACAAGCAATGCATTTCACGCCTACCTCCAGCCTCAGTTACAGGCTGCTGCCGCCTACCCCCCTCCCTGCATCAGCTGCAAAGGCAGCAAAATATTTTGACCAAAGTCTAAAGGCCCGTACACATTAAACGATGTCGCTCTGTGAGCTACATCGTCTAATGTTTCCCCTCCCGGGCCGGCCGGCGGCCGACTGTACACACTGAGCGATATGACCGCTCATATCGCTCAGTGACGTCACGCCCCCGCCAGCCCTGCATGAAGGTCGTGGACGACAGTCCACATCCTTCCTGCATGCCCTACCGACAGCGAAGATTGTTGCCGACCCGCGGGGCCGCGCATCGTTTGTCGCTGGCTGCATACACACTTAACGATAAAATGAGCGACGTCGCTCATTAAATCGTTAAGTGTGTACGGACCTTAAACAATTTGGTTTGGTTAATAAAATAATTTTGCACAGAACAGTGATGTTATACGAACATTTTCATTAAACATTTAAAAAATCAAATGTTTATTCTTACAGTGAAATTTTACATTTCTGAATAAAAATTTTTTTTTTTTTAAAAAGCGATGAAATTCCATAGACAAAAAACCTTACGGTTTCACATGTCCCATTAAGGCTTCTTAGACATGATCGAAATTTCAGAAACCTGTTGTAACTCTTCCACTCAAACTCCAAAAAGCAATGAAATTCCGATCATTAAGGCTGACGCCTTAATGGACGTGTTCCTTGCGTAATACAGATATGGTATGCCTTCACAGCCTGTGGGTAAGTGCAGATTCAGCACTCTCACAGAGTGAGATTGCTGTCACTCACACAATGGTGGAGCTGCTAATTCACAGATTTGTGTGCTCATTGGAATACACACATGCAGTCTATGCAACTGAAGGTCTGAGCGGAAGACAAAGCTACTCAGATGAGGTAAGAGTGTTGTTGATTGGAGGGAGGAGAGCGGTGTGGATGGGGGAACAGAAGTGTGTGGATAGAGGGAACACTAAGCAGCACTAATGGGGGGGACAGAGAAACACAGGGGGTAATTCAGACCGCAGCAGCAGCAGCGATTGCAGTCTGAATTAGTTTGTGAGGTGCGCACGTGCAATGGCCGCACTGCGCGTGCGTACCCCAGGAGCCCAGTGAGATGCTATCACCCTGCCTGATTGATTGGCAGATGTGGTTGCGGGGAAGGAGGGGGGCGTGCAAACAGCGTTAGAATGCCATTGGCAGGGCATGGTCTGCACAACGGAGGCGTTTCCGGACCACTGGGGGGTGGGCTGTGGCGGTTATCCCCCTGCCAAGAGCGCAGGATCCACTAAATTTACCTTCAGGATGTCAGCTACATGAATAGGGTAAGAGTGGTGTGGATAGGGGGTAGATTAAGCAGCAAGTATGGGAAGGGAGACAGAGCGGTGCAGATGGGGGAAATGGTGCAGATGGGTTGAAAACACTGGCATGGATGGGTAGAAAACTGGTGCAGATGGGAGAGAAGACAGTGTGCCATGTACTGGAGGAGGCAGAGTGACGTTGAAGAAGGAAACACTGAGCAGCACAGAGAGAAGGAAACGGTGGTACAGACAATGCACAGGTGGGGAAAGACAGATGGTACAGATAAGTTAGTACAGACTAGCACAGATGGGAGAACACAGCAGTAGGGATTGGGGAAGACCGGGCAGCATGGGGGTGTATAGGGGAAGTAAGTGTAGATGCATAGACCGTAGATGGGGTATTATAGTTTAGCAATTAACCAAGATGTTTGAGGGAGCTAAATGTGTATACTAAGTGAGATGGATGTATGGAGTTAGAAGGATGTTGTAACAAGGTGGCTTTGTTGTGTTGACTGAATGGGATGGTTGTGGGCACTGTGTGGGATGGGAGCACCACAAAACTGCTCAGACCTTCAGTTGCATAGACTGCATGTGTGTATTCCAATGAGCACACAAATCTGTGAATTAGCAGCTCCACCATTGTGTGAGTGACAGCAATCTCACTCTGTGAGAGTGCTGAATCTGCACTTACCCACAGGCTGTGATGGCATACCATATCTGTATTGCGCAAGGAACACGTCCATTAAGGCGTCAGCCTTAATGATCGGAATTTCATTGCTTTTTGGAGTTTGAGTGGAAGAGTTACAACAGGTTTCTGAAATTTCGATCATGTCTAAGAAGCCTTAATGGGACATGTGAAACCGTAAGGTTTTTTGTCTATGGAATATATATATGTATCACAAACATATATGATTCATACATATATCACACACACATACATGATACATACATGAGAAAGACCTGGGATGGTGATGAGGCCAGGGCCCCCTGCTGATGTTGCGTTGAGGAAGGCAGTGTTCCAGGGCGGATGCCAGTCGGGGAGAGCGCCGCACAGCCCGGGAAAAATACTGCTGAGGAGCTACATCTGGAAGAGCCCCTGGGAGGGAGAGTGCCACATGCCCCATCCTGCGCGGCAGACTCTGCAAGCCTGCACATGGGAAGGGAGGTCTCTGGCCACACATACTCACCCTTCTGCTGAAGCCCCGCTGCTGTCCCCATCAGCGATCTCCAGCGGGGAGCGTGGCCAGGATGAACCTCAACCTGAGAGAACTATCTTCATGATCAAGAGATCTCATATGCAAGATAAGTATGTTTTGGGATAGGGCTGGGGAGGGCGGCTGCTCGGGCACAGCCCCGTCAAGTTAAGGAGATTTAACTGAGGAAGCACAAGGGAACTCTCGTCTGGGGACAACAACTGCAGGGAGACCACATCTTTTCAGATGAACATGGGAGGGCGGAAGGCTGCCTAATACTGAAGCACCCTCAGACATTAAACCATATGCAACAACTATTGCAAGCATTCCTGGGGGAAGGTCTGCAGCAGACGGATTTGCATACGGTGATGTCATCCAAGCAGTGGGCCAAAGTTGGCTGGAACCCTCATCTGTATATGAAAAGAGAAAAGGGGCATGCAGGGCATGGCGGCCTTTTGCGGCGCTTGGATAACCCCAAGTTTGCATTAAACACCCCCACCCTCCTTCGGTGTGGGGCTCATGTTAGCCATGCCCAAGCCCCTGAAGCATTCAAGCTGATTTCTTGCAGCAGCTGGGCACTGTAACAGCTTCAGAGCTGCTCTACAAGACAAGTAAAAGGGTGTGGGCCCTGCAGCACCACCTGTAGTTTGCATACACACATATATAGGACAGCATCTCTTATATGCCCCAGGGTCAATAAAATAGTATCCTTGTCTAGGCTATCCATCCCCTCAGATAAGGTATTTGTCCATGCCGCTACAGCACTACACACCCAGGCCGACGCAATTGCCGGTCTGAGTAAGGTACCTGAATGTGTATAAATGGACTTCAGGGTAATCTCCTGTTTGCGGTCAGCACACTCTTTGAGGGTAGCCGTATCCTGGGACGGGAGGGCTACCTTCTTGGATAAGCGTGTTAATGCTTTGTCCACCCTAGGGGAGGATTCCCATCGTAACCTATCCGTTGATGGGAAAGGATACGCCATAAGAATCCTTTTGGAAATCTGCAGTCTTTTATCTGGAGATTCCCAAGCTTTTTCACATAACTCGTTCAGCTCGTGTGAGGGGGGAAAGGTTACCTCAGGCTTCTTACCCTTGTACATATGTACCCTCTTGTCAGCGACAGGGGGTTCCTCTGTGATGTGCAAAACATCTTTTATTGCCATAATCATAAATCGAATGGATTTTGCCAATTTTGGCTGTAACTTTGCATCATCGTAATCGACACTGGAGTCAGAATCCGTGTCGGTATCTGTGTCAACAATCTGGGATAGTGGGCGCTTATGAGACCCTGACAGTCCCTGCAACATAGGATCAGGCATGGGTTTAAACCCTGACTGTCCCAAAGCTTCTGCCTTGTCTAATCTTTTGTGCAATGAGTTTACACTAGCATTTAAAACATTCCACATATCCATCCAATCAGCTGTCGGCGGAGACACCACATTCATTTGCTCCCGCTCCTCTCTAATATAGCCTTCTTCCTCAGACATGTCGACACACGTGTACCGACACACTACACACACAGGGAATGCTTTTTCTGAAGACAGTTTCCCCACAAGGCCCTTTGGAGAGACAGAGAGAGAGTATGCCAGCACACCCCCCAGCGCTATATAACCCAGGAATAAAACAGTAACTTAATGTTTGCCCAGTAGTGCTGCTGTATGTAATTTGCGAATTATGTGCCCCCCCCACCCCTCTTTTCAACCCTCTTGTCTAACGTGGTATAAGCAGGGTAGAGTCCGGGGAGCTTCCTTTCAGCGGTGCTGTGGAGAAAAAATGGCGCTGGTGAGTGCTGAGGGAGAAGCCCCGCCCCCTCGGAGGCGGGCTTCTGTCCCGCTTAAACTGTAAAATTGGTGGGGGCTTATACATATATAAAGTGCCCAGCTGTATATATGTTATATTTTTGCGAAAGAGGTTTATATTGCTGCCCAGGGCGCCCCCCCTGCGCCCTGCACCCTTACAGTGACCGGAGTATGTGAGGTGTATGGGAGCAAAGGCGCACAGCTGCAGTGCTGTGCGTTACCTCAGTGAAGATCATGAAGTCTTCTGCCGCCTCTGAAGTCTTCTTTTCTTCTCATACTCACCCGGCTTCTATCTTCCGGCTCTGCGAGGGGGACGGCGGCGCGGCTCTGGGACGGACGGCGAGGGTGAGATCCTGCGTACCAATCCCACTGGAGCTAATGGTGTCCAGTAGCCTAAGAAGCAGGACCTTGCAACTCAGAGAGTAGGGCTGCTTCTCTCCCCTCAGTCCCTCGATGAGGGAGTCTGTTGCCAGCAGTGCTCCCTGAAAATTAAAAACCTAACAAAATACTTTCTGTCAGAAAGCTCAGGCGAGCTCCTGAAAAGCACCCAGTCTCCACTGGGTACAGTATCAAACTGAGGTCTGGAGGAGGGGCATAGAGGGAGGAGCCAGTGCACACCCAGAACTAAAGTCTTTCTTAAAGTGCCCATGTCTCCTGCGGAGCCCGTCTATCCCCATGGTCCTTACGGAGTCCCCAGCATCCTCTAGGACGTTAGAGAAAATAGGATTTTAATACCTACCGGTAAATCCTTTTCTCTTAGTCTGTAGAGGATGCTGGGCACCCGTCCCAGTGCGCACTGTGTCTGCAGTTATTAAATGGCCCTTAACTCCAGAACATTTATGTGGAGATGAAAACATCCAAGGAAGACTTGACCATCTTCCTTGGATGTTTTCCCCCTGTGTGACTGCTCTCCAGCCTCGGAGGGTTGCATCCGTGGTCCCTAGGATCCCGTCCTGGATCCCGAACCATCGCCCCTCTAGGTGGTGAGAACTGTGCAGCCACCAATGGAGTGAGATTCTGGTCTTGGAAGACAGGATTATCCTCCGGTGCATGTGTAGGTGGGATCCGGACCACTTGTCCAACAGGTCCCACTGGAACACTCTGGCATGGAACCTGCCAAACTGAATGGCCTCGTAGGCCGCAACCATCTTCCCCAGCAACTGAATGCATTGATGGATTAACACTCTTGCTGGTTTCAGAATTTGTTTGACCAGACTCTGGATCTCCAGAGCCTTTCCACTAGAAGAAAACCTCTTCTGTGTCCAGTATCACTCCCAAAAACAACAACCGCGTCATTGGGACCAACTGCGATTTTGGCAAGTTTAGGAGCCAACCATGTTGTTGAAGAACTGTCAGGGAGAGTAGATGTTTTGCACCAACTGGTCCCTGGATCTCGCCTTTATCAGGAGATCATCCAAGTACGGGATAATTGTGACTCCTTGCTTGCGAAGGAGGACCATCATTTCCGCCATCACCCTGGTGAAAATCCTCGGAGCCGTGGACAGACCAAACGGCAACGTCTGAAATTGGTAATGACAATCCTGAATTGCAAACCTCAGGTAGCTTGATGCAGTGGCTAAATGGGAACATATAAGTAGGCATCCTTTATGTCTACCAAAACCATGAAATCTCCTTTATCCCCCGGACTGGAGATCACTACCCTGAGAGATTCCATCTTGAAATTGAATTTCTTTAGGTAGAAATTAAGGGATTTCAGATTTAAGATTGGTCTGACTGAGCCGTCCGGCTTCGGGACCACGAAGAGGCTTGAATAAAAACCTTCTCCCTGCTGACTAAGGCTGATTTGAACAATCGGTGAGGGGGAACGTCTTGAAACCCCAGTTTGTACCCTTGGGACACTATTTGTAAAACCCACGAGTCCAGGTCCGAATGAATCTAGAACTGACAGAAGAGTTTTAGACGTGCCCCCCACTGGTGCGGGCTCCTGCAAGAGAGCCCCAGCGTCATGCAGTGGATTTGGCAGAAGCAGAGGACGATCTCTGCTCCTGCGATCTTGAAGAGGCTACAGACCTCTTCCCTCTTTTCCTTCCTCTACCTGCAAAGAAAGGGGAATCTTAACTTCTTGCATATCTATTGGGCCGAAATGACTGCGTCAGATAATGATGCGTCTTCATCCGTTGAGAGGGAACATAGGGCAAGAAGGATGACTTACCTGCGGGAGCTGCCGAGATCAAATTAACTAGGCCGTCGCCAAACAAGGCTTCACCTTCATAGGGAAGAGACTCCCTTTCTTCTTGGAGTCAGCATCAGCATTCCCTTGGTGAATCCACAATGCCCTCCTATCCGAGACTGCCATGAAATTGGCCCGTGAGCACTTGTGCCCGGTGTAGGATTTTTAAATATGTGTAGTTTACTGTATGCAAGGGTTTAAAACCTTTTAGGAACTGAGCTCTAAGGTGTATTACATGTAGTTTAAAAAAAACAAAAAAGGTTTATTTTATTGCAGTAGTTTCCAAACTGGGGTTCTTGCACTGGTAGCATAGTTTGGTGGTCCAGGACCAATTAAAATTATTTATACTTTATTAAATTGGCAAAACCATTCCCTCACAACATAACTGAACCTGAGGATGACATGCTATAAACACAATTTACTTAATTTTATATTTTTTTCTGAATTTCTCAATAAAAAAAACTTTGGCCTAGGGGTGCCGTGAAACAAATTTTGATACTCTAGGGCAGGGGTGTCAAACCCATGGGCCGCATGCCGCCCCCAATGCATCCTTTTGTGGCCCACAGGCCGGGGTCCGGCAGGGGTCCGACAGGGGTCCTTTTGTGGCCCGATCACCTTGCTTAGAGCGAGGGCAGGAGAGTGCAGCCAGAGTCTTTGCTTTCTATGTGCGGCACCATCTTCCCGAAGAGATCACCGGGAAGATAGTGCCCCTTCCACTGGCTACAGCACAGGTATACTGGGGTGGGGTAGCAAACTGGGGGCCCCAATGGGCCCCTCCAGCAGTCCCTCTACCAAAACACGTCTTTTGGTGGTTTTGCGGTGTTGTTATAACTACATGGTGACGATACTGTAGCACAGAGATTTTCAACCATTTACAACTCACGTCACACAGAACAAGATTTAAATATTGACAAGGCACACTGAAATATAATGGTGATGCATGGTGCAGTATCGTGTCCTAGGATGTCATGTCGCAGCTTCTCCATAGGTAACGCCTGAACAGGCCCGGTGACAGGGGGGACAAAGGGGACACTTGTTCAGGGCTCCAAGTATTAAGAACAGAAATAATGGGGCCACAGTGCCAATATTGCTTTTTAAAGTGTATCCACCAACTGCTCAATTTAAGCAGGAAAACAATTAACAGGCCAACTAAACCCTCCCCCCTCCTTTTACCCCATCACTTTGTCCAGTCCCTGTGGTCCATACTGTATTGCCATTATTATGCATGTTGCTGTGCTGGCCCTTTTCTGAATGTCCCTGCCACCGCCACCGAAGAGCTGGATAGCCCAGTATGAAAACCACCTGCCGGCCTCACTGACGGTCCGAGTCAAAGGCTCCATTTTTTTTTTAAAGATCCCTCTGCCAAGTTAAGGGGGGGTTGAGGGGGCCCCAGAGATATCAGTGTACTGGGCCCCGAGATTTCTGTTTCTGGCCCTGACCCTCAGGGGCGTATCTACCCCTTGGCCAGGATGGCACTTGCCAGGGGCACCATCCAGCTGTGCCAACCGTGGCTAAGGGATAGAGTTCTGCAGTCTCGAAAGGGCGCTATGGCAATCAGCGTGGGACTGACCAATTAGACGGTGAGGGAAGGATACTGAAATTGTCCCAACCCTGTTACAGTTTGAAACGCCCCTCAACTGCTGTCCACTGCTTCACTCCTAGCTCTGCCCCTTTGAAATTATTAATCCCTACCCCCCGGTAGGCGGAGTTCTCCAGGCCCATACTCAGGAGTCACCACTGCTGTACATTATGTGCCGGTTGTAGAGGCAGAGCGGGGAACATCAGAGAACGCCACAAATTACACAGTGGGCAAGGAGATGGCTGGAGACAGCTGCACAGCCATGCCTTGCAAGTTCGAGAGAGCTGTTGAATTTCAGCACTTCAAGTCAGAGCCTGCCCCCTGCTGCCCAAGCAGTCCGTGACAGTTAGTGTCGAGGAGGGGGGGATTTGTGCATGTGTGCTATCAGTGTGTGTGTGGGGGGGGGGGGGTGGGGGGGTGGAGGATGTGTGTGACTGTGAGGGAGCTGTCAGTGTCAGTGGGGAGAGGAGCAGGAGGGAGTTGTCAGTGTGTGGAAGTGATGAGAGTTGTCAGTACTGGGGAAATGTGTGTGTGTGTGTGTGTGTGTGTGTGTGTGTGTGTGTGTGTGTGTGTGTGTGTGTGTGTGTGTACTAGATTTAGGAGTGTGTGTTTGTGAGAGGTTTCAGTTGGGGAATTAGAGTTCATACAGTAATTAAATGTTTTCATATTGAGAACTACATCTCCCAGCATATACAGTGTGCTGGGGATGCTAACAAGCTTTATTTAAAAGTTTAAAAAACATTGCTTTTATGACTGCAATGGTTAAAAAGGGAGAGCTATAAATCAATTTATCAGTGAATGATCGCAGTTTGAGCTGTTACATTTTACTGAACCACCTATCCCTCCACACTCACTACCTGTCCTCAGGATACATTTACCATCCCGGCAGACGGTATACCGGCGGTCATTTGACCGATGTTGGAATCCTGACACCACTTGGGAGACTGGTGCCGGCACACAGACAGCCAACATCCCGAAGGCGAGTATTGGAGGGAGGGTTAGGACCGGGGGAGGGGGTGTTAGGGAAGGCACTAGGAGGGGGGGGGGGGTTAGTCCTAGCTGCCACCCCCTGAGGGTTAGCCCTATCCGCCACCCCCCCAGAGGGTTAGGATTAGGATTAGGTATCATGTGACTGCTGGAATCCCGAGCGCCGGATGCCATACCCAACCCCCTTTACTTTTTCAGGCATTTCTATCTCTCCTCTCTCTATGGTGTTCCGATTGCCCACTTTCCCTTGTGCTTTTCTCTCTCTCTCCTTTGTTTAGAGCATCAGTTTCTGTAGTCCACTTTATCCTTATTTTTTCCAGTGTTTCACTATCTCTCTGATGTAATGAGGATGTATGGTCTAGAGGGATCAGTAATGCATTGTACTGTATAGAGGCGTCAGGGATGTAGCGTAGGGTATAGAGGCGTCAGGGTTGTAGCGTAGGTTATAGAGGCATCAGGAATGTAGCGTAGGGAATAGAGGCATCAGGGATGTAGCGTAGGGTATAGAGGCGTCAGGGATGTAGCATAGGGAATAGAGGCGTCAGGGATGTAGCGTAGGGAATAGAGGCGTCAGGGATTTAGCTTAGGGAATATAGGCATCAGGGATGTACTAGCAGGTATATAGAGGTCAGTGTACTGTATAGAGGGGTCAGTAATGCAGTGATGGTTATAGAAAGGTCAGTGATGTAGTGTAGGGTATAGAGGGGTCAGTTATGTAGTGTGGGGTAAAGAGGGGTCAGTAAAGATACTAAGCTGAAGTACTTAGAACACTTCTTGAATTAAGACACAACCTGCAAGAAAAAGTATGCAATATGGGTGAAAAGGCAAATGTCAGAGGTCTGATACAAGTGACCAGCTCCACACCTTGCACCACATAGCGTTATGTTAAACTGGGATATGTTCTTTTTTGGTGTGTGTGTGTGTGTGTGTGTGTGTGTGTGTGTGTATGTGTGTGTGTGGGGGGGGGGGGTGCCAAAGGAAATTTTTGCCATTGGCTCCTTTGGTCTAGAACCAGCCCTGATCACAAAATATTTTTGTCTGAGCAGACTGGACACTGATCAGCATTGGCTCATTCTCAGCCCCCCGCCCAGCCTCTGCTGCCAACAGACTGCTATTAGCTAGTTAACCTTCTGCCTTCCCTATCTATGACACAGACTGCTGCTAATGCTACCAGAATGTTCCCAGTGGCTTCACACCAACAGTGAATCCCAGCCGATGATGTAGGGCAGCGTGTGGGGGAGGGGGTCAGTTGCTGTGGCTCCAACATGGTAACCGCCAATGGACTGCAATGCTTTATCGAAAGGGGGGGCGCCAGTCCCTTACTTTGCCAGGGGCGCTTGGACCCCTAGCTACACCTCTGTTGACCCTAACCGATACCCCTAAACTAACCATAATTCCTGCAGTAAAAATCCATGTTTCTATGTATATAGGGGGTCATTCCGAGTTGATCGCTTGCTGCCGTTGTTCGCTGCGTAGCAATCAGTTGAAAAAAAATGGCTAATCTGTGCATGCGCATGCTCCGTAATGTGCATGCGCATCGTACGGGTACAAAGTCCATTGCGGTTTTGCACTAGTTCTAGCGATTATTCCAATCACAGAACAGGCCACAAGGAGATTGACAGAAAGAGGGCGTTTCTGGGTGTCAACTGACCGTTTTCAGGGAGTGCTTGGAAAAATGCAGGCGTGGCAGAAGAAATGCAGACGTGGCTGGGCATTCGCTGGATGGGTGTGTGACATCAAAAGCCGTCCCTCGGTTGTTAGAATCAACGCACACGAAGTGTAACTACAGTGCTGGTCTTATTTTGAAACGATTTTGCAGGCGCTCTGCTGCTCAAGTGTTCGCACTTCTCCAAAGTGAATATACACTCTCCAGTGGGCAGCGACAATGCGTTTGCATGGCTGCTAAAAACTGCTAGCGAGCAATCAACTCAGAATGACCCCCATAGTGTATTGCAAGAAAATATCTGTAAATCCAATGGTACCGTAAGTGCGGTATATACTCGCACTTCTTTGCGGGGTGAGAACATCTCCCCTAAGTGAAGTCAGCCCTATGAATAGAGTTTGTGTGATCCCTGTGCAGCAGTCACAGAAAGGGTTCATCTCTGCAGTTTGTCACTCAAATTACATTGCTGCATTTTTTCTAGAAGTGGATCTGAGAGCTGTTACCCGCAGACCAGCTACAATAATTATCCTGGGTACTCACTAGACCAGTGGTTCTCAAACTGCACCCTGGGGTGCCTCAGGACACTTGCAGGGGTGCCTTGGATTGGTGGTCCAGGACCAATTCAAAATATTTATAGTTAGTGTTATAGGCAAAACCAGTGCTGTTGGCTGGCAATCATAACATATGTGCACAAGCAGAAGCAAATCCTGTCCCCTACCAAAGGGCCAGTGCTAGGGTGTTTGGCGCCTCCCTGCAAACTATTAATTTGGGCCCTCTCTCCAATACTTAATAAAGGGACAGTGCGCTCCTTAAAAAAAGAAGGTGTGGTATCACAAGGAAGGGGCATGGCCACACAATAGCACCCCAAATCAAAATACGCCACACAGTAGCACTATCTTATTGTCATTACACCGCATGTAATAATAATAATAATAATAATAATAATACCCACAGTCGCAGTGCCCTTTATACACATAACCACCATATCAGTGCAGCTTACACACATAATGCCAACAGTAGCAGTGCCCCTTCTACACATGCCCACGGTGGCAATCCTTTACATGGCAAATATCAACCTGGTTTTGCCATGTAAAGGATTGCCACTTTAAAAAACAAACAATAAAAAAAAAAAAAAACAGGAAAAAACACAAAATCTCTCACTTTCTGATTCTCACACCCTATTACATTCCTCCCTATATATTTAAATGTTTCTATTACTGTATGTTCCCTCTTCCCTTCTCCAAACTATACACATCAACATTTTTTTGTATTTCCAGGTAAGTTTTGTGATGTAGGCCATGCACAATTTTAGTTGCCCTAATGTATTTACAGCCTTCTGGAGATATGGCTTCTGGAACTGAACACAGGATTCTAAATGTGGCTGTACCAAGGACCTATACAGTGGCATTACAGGTTGAGTATCCCTTATCCAAAATGCTTGGGACCAGAGGAATTTTGGATATCGGATTTTTCTGTATTTTGGAATAATTGCATACCATAACGAGATATTATGGTGATGGGACCTAAATCTAAGCACAGAATGCATTTATGTTTCATATACACCTTATACACACAGCCTGAAGGTCATTTTAGCCAATATTTTTTATAACTTTGTGCATTAAACAAAGTGTGTGTACATTCACAGAATTCATTCATGTGTCATATACACCTTATACACACAGTCTGAAGTTCATTTAATACAATATTTTTAATAACTTTGAGTATTAAACAAAGTTTGTGTACACTGAGCCATCAAAAAACAAAGGTTTCACTATCTCAGTCTCACTCAAAAAAGTCCGTATTTCGGAATATTCCGTATTTCGGAATATTTGGATATGGGATACTCAACCTGTATTACTTTTTTCTGCTACTGGTTCTTTAACCTATGCAAACAAGCATCTGACTTGCCTTTCCTATTGCTTTGTTACATTGCTCACCTGAAATAGTAATACTTAGATAGCTTTCCTCTTGCCATTATAATGCCCTTAATATTATAGTTAGCCTTTGCATTTTTGAGACGTGTATGATTTTGCATTTTTTGGCATTAAATGTTGCCATGTTCTTGACCATTCCTCTAGTCCAGGGGCAGAACTGCCAGAGACAACGGAGTCAGTTGCCGCCGGGCTCCAGCCCTGAAGGGGCTCCAGCCCTAAAGGGGCTTCCTCCATTGCCCCCCGGCTGTTACGTGCCCTTCCTACTAAATAGACAAAGGCGCTACCAGCAGGGTCTCGCAGTTTGTACATTCCATGCCGTAACACCCTTCTTTCCACCTTTTTCAAGACCCAGCCCAGCAGCCTCGCCGCTGCCACCACCGCTAGCTGCAGCACTGCCAGCGGTGGGGTGCCCCTGCTTCTTCTCACACCACAGATAGCTGGGCAGCACTGCAACTGCCTGCCTGATTGCTCCGCCCCCTTCCGGCTCCCAAGCACCTCTGCTGCCCAGTGATCCAGGAGCCTGCTGCTAGGAAGAAGTGGCCGAGCTTCAGCAAGCGAGTCTGGACACTGGCGGAGGAAGCCATGATAATGGGGAGTGGAGAGCCAGTTCCAAGGTAATACTTTATACAGCTGGTTGAGATCCTGGTCGGTGGATATGGATTCCAAGAAAACCCTGGAGGTGCTTCCTTTCAAGGGAGACACTCTCTTTGGAGAAGACCTCAATAAGATTGTAGCTGATCTGGCTACTGCTAAAACAGCTTGCCTACCTCGTATGACTCCTACCACGCAGAAGGCTAAAAGTACTTTCCCTTGGCCCTTTCATCCCTCAGGTAAAGCGTACCCAAGGTCAGGCATACCCAAAGCAAGCTCATGCTTCCATACCTGCCAAGCCCAGACTGAAGCAAGCCTGGGCTGCCCATCAGCCTGCTTCCAAAACGGACAAGCCTGCCGCATGACGGTGCAGGCCTCCCTCTGGGGGATCCCAGGGTGGGGGGCCCGACTTCTAGGTTTGGCATAGAAAGGTATAATTCTAAGCTAGAGAATTCTGTTTGGAGCTCACCTTGTACTTTGTGAAGAAATAATCAGCATTGTGGCTGAGCAGATACATGTAGTGTGTGGCTGCAAACTGCATGGATCTGCTGCGTTGTAATGCTGATACTTTTTTTTTGCAAAGTACCAATAGCTTCATATAATGTTCACAATTTTTATGCAGGATCAAATAGCTCAATAGGTAGGGTGTTTGATTAGAATTCAACAGGTTATAGGTTTGAATCCTGGGTATGGTAGTTTGAGATGTGTTATTTAATAAAGTATGTTGTTCTGACTGCTGGGATATCATACTAAATAAATGGAGTTGATCAATTTTTTTTTTATTTTTTTTTTAAACTAGGGACAATTTCCAGATACTTTTCTTTATAACTGAGATTGCCCCCTGGAACTTCACATCAGTTGACAACTATGCATGAGTGGGCAGTGCTTGCTCTGGATCTGCCCACCCATTTATGTGCCGTCATAAAAGAAAGCACAACTGACAGTTATCCTGGGCGTACACTACACAATTATCTGTCAGGCTATCTATCCAGTCTGGATGGATGGAATGAAAATCTGGTAATGTATAGTAGCAAATGTCAATTAACCATTTGCTCCCAAACACTAGAAAAGTGGTCAAAAATGGTCATTACACAAATTGGTTAAACCCAAAATTTAACCAATTTGTTTAGGGGACCATGTTTGTCCATTTTCTAGTGTTTGAGAGTAAATCGTTGATGGTCATTTGCTCACATAGATAACCGGATTTCTATTCCAACCAGCCAGTGTTGGAGATATGGTCTGCCAGATTACATAATGCATACCAGAGCCATAACTAGACTTTTTGGTGCCCTGTGACAGAGAATTATATGCCCCCCCCCTCCCCTCCCCATTTTTGCAATATGGACAAAAGGCGCATGCCTTGTGGGGAAGGGGCATAACAAGATTGGTCTCAGAGAAAGCACATGAGATATGAAGATATATCTAGTATACTTGACACTCAATGGTTTGTGGTATTGCCGGGGTGCCCTCCTTAAATGCATATACAGTCACACATGGCGTGTTTGTGCAAATGGCATATCAGCAGTCAGCACTAACTGGTGACATGCCATTTGTACAAGTAAGCCATGTGTGACTAATATATAAACATACTTTATTAAATAACACCTCAAACTATCATACCCAGGATTCAAATCTATAACCTGTTGAATTCTAATCAAACACCCTACCCATTGAGCTACTTGATCCTGCATCTATTCTAACCTCCAAAAACAGATTCGGTTGCATTTTCCAGCGTGTTTTGTTTGCGCCTTTGCAAATGTCTTACATCGACAAACTTATTTAGTACTATTTTGCAAATAGGGTTACATTGTCGCAACATTGTGTTCCCTAATTGCTTGATTTTTTAAATGCAACAATTGATAAAGACACCTGATAATTGCTCTGTGGAGTGTTATTTTGTGTCTACTTCTTATCTACATTTAATTCCCTACCTCTAATCAAGGCATTTTTAAATGCTGGGGGCTGCCAGGACGTGAGGCCTACCTAGACTTTAGATCGGAATTTGAATGTACTTGTGAACTAACTTAATTTCCTACTTCTAAATTCATTCCTAAATTCACTACTTACATTAATCCTGTAGTTGGGCATTTTGAGCCTTCAATTGTGGGTATTGTTTTGTGTCCAGACCAGCAGCTGGTGGTGTGCATTTGCTGGAAAGGCATCGAAGACCTCCGATATGCTGCATCTCCTGATGTGTGTCTCCCTCAAGTGGCTGTCAGCAAATGCATGCTAGACACCCCATTCCAAGCTGATTGTGACATCACGGAACATGCATCATAGAACAGGCATGCTAGAATATGGGTCTTCAACCTGCGACCCTCCAGCTGCTGTGGAACTACATATACCAGCATGCCCTGCCTCAGTTTTAGCATACCTTAATAGCAAAACTGTGGCAGGGCATGCTGGGATGTGTAGTTTCACAGCAGCTGGAGGGCCACAGGATGAAGACCCATGTGCTAGAGCCAAGCCGCAGGTACATTGAATGCTAGCAAGCTGAATGTTTAAATCCTTTTTGTTCCGCAGCATTCCAATGCGGAAGATTCCATGGAACCAGAGATTATTCCATTGAGAAGGACATGCTGCCTGGATGACTGCACTGTGCAAATTAAATCACGGAGCCAGTTGGCTTGTGGGTGGCTCTGGTGACTGGGTGGTTGGGTGGGCGGTGTGTCAGAGGTGGAGCACATGCAAATGAATGTGTATCATCCTGCTAGTGAGAGTGAAAACTCATGCAGGAGTGTGCCTGCTTGTCAGTGGGTTATGCACCTTGCCAGGCGTCAAATCTACATGGAGCAGCTGGAGGGGACAAGAGCAGGTTTGCAAAATATAGATAGAAGAGCATATATGCTGGCGCATTCTCCATGATTGTGTCAGCTTATGTTTTGGTGCACTGCACTTTCCTCCACTAAGTTTTAGCCATTTTGGTTAAACGCAAGTGTAGTTGCTTCTCGCCCTTTTGGCTGTGATCTTGTATCGTGGTTGAAGAGTCTGCTGGAGGGATTGTTTTCTTCATTGACGAAAGACTGAAGATATTACAGGATGGAAGGCTTGGGAACACTATCTGTTTTTCAGTTGTGGAAGAGTTGAAAGACAGCTTTTCCTTGCCAATATCTCTCTTTTGCAAAGAGCTACTCATTGGAAAATTCAGGGCTATACTGTGTAGATGAAGCACTAACAGGAGGCTTTAAAATTTTCATTCTAGTTTCCTTCGTTTGGGAGAAAAATGCAAAGGTACAAGACAGCTTTTCCTTGCCAATATCTCTCTTTTGCAAAGAGCTGCACATTGGAAAATTCAGGGCTATGCCGTGTAGATGATGGCCTAACAGGAGGCTTTAAAATTTTCTTTCTAGTGTCCTTCGTTTGGGAGAAAAATGCAAAGGTACAAGACAGCTTTTCCTTGCCAATATCTCTCTTTTGCAAAGAGCTACGCATTGGAAAATTCAGGGCTATGCCGTGTAGATGATGGCCTAACAGGAGGCTTTAAAATTTTCTTTCTAGTGTCCTTCGTTTGGGAGAAAAATGCAAAGGTACAAGACAGCTTTTCCTTGCCAATATCTCTCTTTTGCAAAGAGCTACGCATTGGAAAATTCAGGGCTATACCGTGTAGATGAAGCACTAACAGGAGGCTTTAAAATTTTCATTCTAGTGTCCTTCGTTTGGGAGAAAAATGCAAAGGTAGCTTGTGCCATCGCCACTCTGCTCCTTGTGCCACCTTGGCGGTTTACATGAGCCACTGCGGTGACGTTGTCTGACTGGATCAGAACCGGTTGGTCGCAAAGTAAGGTCTCCGCTTGACGTAGGGCATTGTATATGGCCCCTAGTTTCAGGATGTTGATGTGAAGACAAGTCTCTTGACTTGACCAAAGACCTTGGAAATTTCTTCCCTGTGTGACTGCTCCCCAACCTTGGAGGCTTGCACCTGTGGTCACCAGGATCCAGTCCTGAATGCCGAATCTGCGTCACTCGAGAAGGTGAGCACTCTGCAGCCACCACAGGAGTGATACCCTGACCCTGGGGGACAGGGTGATCAACCAATGCATCTGTAAATGTGACCCAGACCACTTGTCCAGTAGGTCCCATTGGAAAGTCCTCGCATGGAACCTGCCGAATGGAATGGCTTTGTATGATGCCACCATCTTTCCCAGGACTCGAGTGCAGTGATGCACTGACACAAGTTTTGGTTTCAATAGGTTCCTGACAAGAGTCATGAGTTCCTGGGCCTTTTCTATCGGGAGATAAACCCTCTTCTGGTCTGTGTCCAGAATCATGCCCAAGAAAGACAGACGAGTCGTAGGAACCAACTGCGACTTTGGGATATTGAAAATCCAGCCGTGTTGCTGTAACACTTTCAGTGAAAGTGATACGCTGTTCAGCAACGGCTCTCTTGATCTCGCTTTTATGAGATCGCTCAAGTACGGGATAATTGTGACACATTGCTTGAGCAGGAGAACCATCATTTCCACCATTACCTTGGTGAAAATTCTCTGGGCCGTGGAGAGACCAAACAGCAACGTCTGAAATTGGCAATGACAGTCCTGTACCGCAAATCTGAGGTACGACTGATGAGATGGATAAATTTGGACATGAAGGTATGCATCCTGTACACAAATGCGGACAACAGGTGTCAAGCCGTGTGTTGCCTTTGTCAAGCTGTAATAAGTAGGGGTAAGGACGTTAACCACCTCAGAACATCCTCCCTTATACGTCACCTGCAGCGCATTAATCATAAGTCAGTGACAAGTTCAAAAACTTTGGGTGACAGCGGAAGCAGTCCACTGACCACTAAATCCCTTCCTCTTGTAACCAAGCTCCTGCAAACCACACCACCAACTCCCTCAGTGTCAATTTCCTCCTTAGACAGGAGAGCCAATAGTCCTGCAGGCCATGTCACTGGCAAGTCTGACGAGTCCTCTCCTGCCTGGGATTCCTCCGATGCATCCTTGAGTGTAACGCCTACTGCTGCTGGCGCTGCTGTTGTTGCTGCTGGGAGTCGATCGTCATCCCAGAGGGGAAGTCGGAAGACCACTTGTACTACTTCCAGTAGGCAATTGACTGTCCAGCAGTCCTTTGCGAGGAAGATGAAATATCACAGCAGTCATCCTGCTGCAAAGCGGATAACTCAGGTCTTGTCAGCCTGGGTGGTGAGAAACGTGGTTCCGGTATCCATCGTTAATTCAGAGGCAACTAGAGACTTGATTGAGGTACTGTGTCCCCGGTACCAAATGCCATCTAGGTTCCATTTCTCTAGGCAGGCGATACCGAAAATGTACACGCTTCTCCCAGGGCAAGGCTCACCCATTGCACTCTGGGTGTGCTGCTCCTGCGATTTCCCCAAATGTGGGACACTTGACTGCATAATTTGTGTTTCCTCTGGTCGGCTCTCGTATAATTCAGATCTCTTTGTCTCAGGTCTCTCTCCAGCCTAGTTTGCTGTCTGTTTCCACTTCTCTTTTCTTCAGCCGCTCCCTTCTATGCCCTTGCGCACTATCCTGACTTCTCCCGTCTGCTTACTTTGTGCCTTCCAACGCACAATGCGAACTACAGGTAGTGCTGCAGGGCCCACACCCTTTTAGTTACCTTACAGAGCAGCTCTGGAGCTGTTACAGTGCCCAGCTGCTGCAAGAAATCAGCTGGAATGCTTCAGGTGCTGGGGCATAGCCAACATGAGCCCCACACCGAAGGAGGGTGGAGGTGTTTAATGCGAATTAGGGGTCATCCAAGGGCCGCAAAAGGCCGCCATGCCCTGCACATCCCTTTTTTCTTTTCATATGCAGACGAGGGTTGAAGCCAACTTTGACCCACTGCTTGGATGGCATCACCATATGCAAATCCATCTGCTGCAGGCCTTCCCCCAGGAATGCTTGCACTAGTTGTTGCATTTGGTTTGTTGTTTGGGGGGGCTTCAGTATTAGGCAGCCTTCTGCCCTCCCATGTTCATCTGAAAATATGTGTTCTCCCTGCAGTTGTTGTCCCCAGATGAGAGTTCCCTTGTGCTGCCTCAGTTGAATCGCCTTTACTTGACAGAGATGTGCCTGAGCAGCGGCCCTCCCCAGCCCTATCCCAAATCATACTTATTTTGCATAGGAGATATCATGGTCATGAAGATTGTTCTCCCAGGGTGAGGTTCATTCATTGCATTCTGGGTATGATGACCCCTGTGATTTCCCCAAATGTGGGAAACTCGACTGCATTATTTGTGGTAGTGGGGGACTGTGTTGTGCTTTCCTCTGGTCAGCTCTGGTAAAAGTCAGATTTCTTTGTCTCAGATCTTCCTCTAGCCTTGTTCTTCTTTCGAGAGTTCCCTTGTGCTGCCTCAGTTGGATCTCCTTCACTTGACAGGGGGGTGCCCGAGCAGCGACCCTCCCCAGCTCTAGCCCAACTCCTACTTACCTGCCAGGTGAGATACTATGATCATGTAGGTGCTTCTCCCAGGGCAAGCCTCACCCATTGCACTCTGGGTGTGCTGCCCCTTTGATTTCCCCAAATGTGGGAAACTTGACTGCATAATTTGTGTTTCCCCTGGTCGGCTCTCATATAATTCAGATCTCTTTGTCTCAGGTCTCTCTTCAGCCTAGTTTGCTGTCTGTTTCCACTTCTCTTTTCTTGAGCCGCTCCCTTCTATGCCCTTGCGCACTATCCTGACTTCTCCCATCTGCTTACTTTGTGCCTTCCAACGCACAATGCGAACTACAGGTAGTGCTGCAGGGCCCACACCCTTTTACTTGCCTTACAGAGCAGCTCTGGAGCTGTTACAGTGCCCAGCTGCTGCAAGAAATCAGCTTGAATGCTTCAGGGGCTGGGGCATAGCCAACATGAGCCCCACACCGAAGGAGGGTGGAGGTGTTTAATGCGAACTAGGGGTCATCCAAGCGCCGCAAAAGGCCGCCATGCCCTGCACGCCCCTTTTCTCTTTTCATATGCAGATGAGGGTTGAAGCCAACTTTGACCCACTGCTTGGATGACATCACCATATGCAAATCCATCTGCTGCAGGCCTTCCCCCAGGAATGCTTGTACTAGTAGTTGCATTTGGTTTGTTGTTTGGGGGTGCTTCAGTATTAGGCAGCCTTCTGCCCTCCCATGTTCATCTGAAAATATGTGTTCTCCCTGCAGTTGTTGTCCCCAGATGAGAGTTCCCTTGTGCTGCCTCAGTTGAATCTCCTTTACTTGACAGAGATGTGCCTGAGCAGCGGCCCTCCCCAGCCCTATCCCAAATCATACTTATTTTGCATAGGAGATACCATGGTCATGAAGATTGTTCTCCCAGGGTGAGGTTCATTCATTGCATTCTGGGTATGCTGACCCCTGTGATTTCCCCAAATGTGGGAAACTCGACTGCATTATTTGTGGTAGAGGGGGACTGTGTTTGTGCTTTCCTCTGGTCAGCTCTGGTAAAAGTCAGATTTCTTTGTCTCAGATCTTCCTCTAGCCTTGTTCCTCTTTCGAGAGTTCCCTTGTGCTGCCTCAGTTGGATCTCCTTCACTTGACAGGGGGGTGCCCGAGCAGCGACCCTCCCCAGCTCTAGCCCAACTCCTACTTACCTGCCAGGTGAGATACTATGATCATGAAGGTGCTTCTCCCAGGGCAAGGCTCACCCATTGCACTCTTGGTGTGCTGCTCCTGCAATTTCCCCAAATGTGGGACACTTGACTGCATAATTTGTGTTTCCCCTTGTCGGCTCTCGTATAATTCAGATCTCTTTGTCTCAGGTCTCTCTCCAGCCTAGTTTGCTGTCTGTTTCCACTTCTCTTTTCTTGAGCCGCTCCCTTCTATGCCCTTGCACACTATCCTGACTTCTCCCGTCTGCTTACTTTGTGCCTTCCAATGCACAATGCAAACTACAGGTAGTGCTGCAGGGCCCACACCCTTTTACTTGCCTTACAGAGCAGCTCTGGAGCTGTTACAGTGCCCAGCTGCTGCAAGAAATCAGCTTGAATGCTTCAGGGGCTGGGGCATAGCCAACATGAGCCCCACACCGAAGGAGGGTTCATCCAAGCGCCACAAAAGGACGCCATGCCCTGCACATCCCTTTTTTCTTTTCATATGCAGACGAGGGTTGAAGCCAACTTTGACCCACTGCTTGGATGACATCACCATATGCAAATCCATCTGCTGCAGGCCTTCCCCCAGGAATGCTTGCACTAGTTGTTGCATTTGGTTTGTTGTTTGGGGGTGCTTCAGTATTAGGCAGCCTTCTGCCCTCCCATGTTCATCTGAAAATATGTGTTCTCCCTGCAGTTGTTGTCCCCAGATGAGAGTTCCCTTGTGCTGCCTCAGTTGAATCTCCTTTACTTGACAGAGATGTGCCTGAGCAGCGGCCCTCCCCAGCCCTATCCCAAATCATACTTATTTTGCATAGGAGATACCATGGTCATGAAGATTGTTCTCCCAGGGTGAGGTTCATTCATTGCATTCTGGGTATGCTGACCCCTGTGATTTCCCCAAATGTGGGAAACTCGACTGCATTATTTGTGGTAGTGGGGGACTGTGTTTGTGCTTTCTTCTGGTCAACTCTGGTAAAAGTCAGATTTCTTTGTCTCAGATCTTCCTCTAGCCTTGTTCTTCTTTCGAGAGTTCCCTTGTGCTGCCTCAGTTGGATCTCCTTCACTTGACAGGGGGGTGCCCGAGCAGCGACCCTCCCCAGCTCTAGCCCAACTCCTACTTACCTGCCAGGTGAGATACTATGATCAGGAAGGTGCTTCTCCCAGGGCAAAGCTCACCCATTGCACTTTGGGTGTGCTGCTCCTGCGATTTCCCCAAATGTGGGACACTTGACTGCATAATTTGTGTTTCCTCTGGTCGGCTCTCGTATAATTCAGATCTCTTTGTCTCAGGTCTCTCTCCAGCCTAGTTTGCTGTCTGTTTCCACTTCTCTTTTCTTGAGCCGCTCCCTTCTATGCCTTTGCGCACTATCCTGACTTCTCCCGTCTGCTTACTTTGTGCCTTCCAACGCACAATGCGAACTACAGGTAGTGCTGCAGGGCCCACACCCTTTTACTTGCCTTACAGAGCAGCTCTGGAGCTGTTACAGTGCCCAGCTGCTGCAAGAAATCAGCTTGAATGCTTCAGGTGCTGGGGCATAGACAACATGAGCCCCACACCTAAGGAGGGTGGAGGTGTTTAATGCGAATTAGGGGTCATGCAAGCGCCGCAAAAGGCCGCCATGCCCTGCACATCCCTTTTTTCTTTTCATATGCAGACGAGGGTTGAAGCCAACTTTGACCCACTGCTTGGATGACATCACCATATGCAAATCCATCTGCTGCAGGCCTTCCCCCAGGAATGCTTGCACTAGTTGTTGCATTTGGTTTGTTGTTTGGGGGTGCTTCAGTATTAGGCAGCCTTCTGCCCTCCCATGTTCATCTGAAAATATGTGTTCTCCCTGCAGTTGTTGTCCCCAGATGAGAGTTCCCTTGTGCTGCCTCAGTTGGATCTCCTTCACTTGACAGGGGGGTGCCCGAGCAGCGACCCTCCCCAGCTCTAGCCCAACTCCTACTTACCTGCCAGGTGAGATACTATGATCATGTAGGTGCTTCTCCCAGGGCAAGCCTCACCCATTGCACTCTGGGTGTGCTGCCCCTTTGATTTCCCCAAATGTGGGAAACTTGACTGCATAATTTGTGTTTCCCCTGGTCGGCTCTCATATAATTCAGATCTCTTTGTCTCAGGTCTCTCTTCAGCCTAGTTTGCTGTCTGTTTCCACTTCTCTTTTCTTGAGCCGCTCCCTTCTATGCCCTTGCGCACTATCCTGACTTCTCCCATCTGCTTACTTTGTGCCTTCCAACGCACAATGCGAACTACAGGTAGTGCTGCAGGGCCCACACCCTTTTACTTGCCTTACAGAGCAGCTCTGGAGCTGTTACAGTGCCCAGCTGCTGCAAGAAATCAGCTTGAATGCTTCAGGTGCTGGGGCATAGCCAACATGAGCCCCACACCTAAGGAGGGTGGAGGTGTTTAATGCGAATTAGGGGTCATGCAAGCGCCGCAAAAGGCCGCCATGCCCTGCACATCCCTTTTTTCTTTTCATATGCAGACGAGGGTTGAAGCCAATTTTGACCCACTGCTTGGATGACATCACCATATGCAAATCCATCTGCTGCAGTCCTTCCCCCAGGAATGCTTGCACTAGTTGTTGCATTTGGTTTGTTGTTTGGGGGTGCTTCAGTATTAGGCAGCCTTCTGCCCTCCCATGTTCATCTGAAAATATGTGTTCTCCCTGCAGTTGTTGTCCCCAGATGAGAGTTCCCTTGTGCTGCCTCAGTTGAATCGCCTTTACTTGACAGAGATGTGCCTGAGCAGCGGCCCTCCCCAGCCCTATCCCAAATCATACTTATTTTGCATAGGAGATATCATGGTCATGAAGATTGTTCTCCCAGGGTGAGGTTCATTCATTGCATTCTGGGTATGATGACCCCTGTGATTTCCCCAAATGTGGGAAACTCGACTGCATTATTTGTGGTAGTGGGGGACTGTGTTTGTGCTTTCCTCTGGTCAGCTCTGGTAAAAGTCAGATTTTTTTGTCTCAGATCTTCCTCTAGCCTTGTTCTTCTTTCGAGAGTTCCCTTGTGCTGCCTCAGTTGGATCTCCTTCACTTGACAGGGGGGTGCCCGAGCAGCGACCCTCCCCAGCTCTAGCCCAACTCCTACTTACCTGCCAGGTGAGATACTATGATCATGTAGGTGCTTCTCCCAGGGCAAGGCTCACCCATTGCACTCTGGGTGTGCTGCCCCTTTGATTTCCCCAAATGTGGGAAACTTGACTGCATAATTTGTGTTTCCCCTGGTCGGCTCTCATATAATTCAGATCTCTTTGTCTCAGGTCTCTCTCCAGCCTAGTTTGCTGTCTGTTTCCACTTCTCTTTTCTTGAGCCGCTCCCTTCTATGCCCTTGCGCACTATCCTGACTTCTCCCGTCTGCTTACTTTGTGCCTTCCAACGCACAATGCGAACTACAGGTAGTGCTCCAGGGCCCACACCCTTTTACTTGCCTTACAGAGCAGCTCTGGAGCTGTTACAGTGCCCAGCTGCTGCAAGAAATCAGCTTGAATGCTTCAGGGGCTGGGGCATAGCCAACATGAGCCCCACACCGAAGGAGGGTGGAGGTGTTTAATGCGAATTAGGGGTCATGCAAGCGCCGCAAAAGGCCGCCATGCCCTGCACGCCCCTTTTCTCTTTTCATATGCAGATGAGGGTTGAAGCCAACTTTGACCCACTGCTTGGATGACATCACCATATGCAAATCCATCTGCTGCAGGCCTTCCCCCAGGAATGCTTGTACTAGTTGTTGCATTTGGTTTGTTGTTTGGGGGTGCTTCAGTATTAGGCAGCCTTCTGCCCTCCCATGTTCATCTGAAAATATGTGTTCTCCCTGCAGTTGTTGTCCCCAGATGAGAGTTCCCTTGTGCTGCCTCAGTTGAATCTCCTTTACTTGACAGAGATGTGCCTGAGCAGCGGCCCTCCCCAGCCCTATCCTAAATCATACTTATTTTGCATAGGAGATACCATGGTCATGAAGATTGTTCTCCCAGGGTGAGGTTCATTCATTGCTTTCTGGGTATGCTGACCCCTGTGATTTCCCCAAATGTGGGAAACTCGACTGCATTATTTGTGGTAGAGGGGGACTGTGTTTGTGCTTTCCTCTGGTCAGCTCTGGTAAAAGTCAGATTTCTTTGTCTCAGATCTTCCTCTAGCCTTGTTCCTCTTTCGAGAGTTCCCTTGTGCTGCCTCAGTTGGATCTCCTTCACTTGACAGGGGGGTGCCCGAGCAGCGACCCTCCCCAGCTCTAGTCCAACTCCTACTTACCTGCCAGGTGAGATACTATGATCAGGAAGGTGCTTCTCCCAGGGCAAGGCTCACCCATTGCACTCTGGGTGTGCTGCTCCTGCAATTTCCCCAAATGTGGGACACTTGACTGCATAATTTGTGTTTCCCCTGGTCGGCTCTCGTATAATTCAGATCTCTGTCTCAGGTCTCTCTCCAGCCTAGTTTGCTGTCTGTTTCCACTTCTCTTTTCTTGAGCCGCTCCCTTCTATGCCCTTGCGCACTATCCTGACTTCTCCCGTCTGCTTACTTTGTGCCTTCCAATGCACAATGCAAACTACAGGTAGTGCAGCAGGGCCCACACCCTTTTACTTGCCTTACAGAGCAGCTCTGGAGCTGTTACAGTGCCCAGCTGCTGCAAGAAATCAGCTTGAATGCTTCAGGGGCTGGGGCATAGCCAACATGAGCCCCACACCGAAGGAGGGTGGAGGTGTTTAATGCGAACTAGGGGTCATCCAAGCGCCGCAAAAGGCCGCCATGCCCTGCACGCCCCTTTTCTCTTTTCATATGCAGATGAGGGTTGAAGCCAACTTTGACCCACTGCTTGGATGGCATTACCATATGCAAATCAATCTGCTGCAGGCCTTCCCCCAGGAATGCTTGCACTAGTTGTTGCATTTGGTTTGTTGTTTGGGGGTGCTTCAGTATTAGGCAGCCTTCTGCCCTCCCATGTTCATCTGAAAATATGTGTTCTCCCTGCAGTTGTTGTCCCCAGATGAGAGTTCCCTTGTGCTGCCTCAGTTGAATCTCCTTTACTTGACAGAGATGTGCCTGAGCAGCGGCCCTCCCCAGCCCTATCCCAAATCATACTTATTTTGCATAGGAGATACCATGGTCATGAAGATTGTTCTCACAGGGTGAGGTTCATTCATTGCATTCTGGGTATGCTGACCCCTGTGATTTCCCCAAATGTGGGAAACTCGACTGCATTATTTGTGGTAGTGGGGGACTGTGTTTGTGCTTTCTTCTGGTCAACTCTGGTAAAAATCAGATTTCTTTGTCTCAGATCTTCCTCTAGCCTTGTTCCTCTTTCGAGAGTTCCCTTGTACTGCCTCAGTTGGATCTCCTTCACTTGACAGGGGGGTACCCGAGCAGCGACCCTCCCCAGCTCTAGCCCAACTCCTACTTACCTGCCAGGTGAGATACTATGATCATGTAGGTGCTTCTCCCAGGGCAAGGCTCACCCATTGCACTCTGGGTGTGCTGCCCCTGTGATTTCCCCAAATGTGGGAAACTTGACTGCATAATTTGTGTTTCCCCTGGTCGGCTCTCATATAATTCAGATCTCTTTGTCTCAGGTCTCTCTTCAGCCTAGTTTGCTGTCTGTTTCCACTTCTCTTTTCTTGAGCCGTTCCCTTCTATGCCCTTGCGCACTATCCTGACTTCTCCCATCTGCTTACTTTGTGCCTTCCAACGCACAATGCGAACTACAGGTAGTGCTGCAGAGCCCACACCCTTTTACTTGCCTTACAGAGCAGCTCTGGAGCTGTTACAGTGCCCAGCTGCTGCAAGAAATCAGCTTGAATGCTTCAGGTGCTGGGGCATAGCCAACATGAGCCCCACACCTAAGGAGGGTGGAGGTGTTTAATGCGAATTAGGGGTCATGCAAGCGCCGCAAAAGGCCACCATGCCCTGCACATCCCTTTTTTCTTTTCATATGCAGACGAGGGTTGAAGCCAACTTTGACCCACTGCTTGGATGACATCACCATATGCAAATCCATCTGCTGCAGGCCTTCCCCCAGGAATGCTTGCACTAGTTGTTGCATTTGGTTTGTTGTTTGGGGGTGCTTCAGTATTAGGCAGCCTTCTGCCCTCCCATGTTCATCTGAAAATATGTGTTCTCCCTGCAGTTGTTGTCCCCAGATGAGAGTTCCCTTGTGCTGCCTCAGTTGAATCGCCTTTACTTGACAGAGATGTGCCTGAGCAGCGGCCCTCCCCAGCCCTATCCCAAATCATACTTATTTTGCATAGGAGATATCATGGTCATGAAGATTGTTCTCCCAGGGTGAGGTTCATTCATTGCATTCTGGGTATGATGACCCCTGTGATTTCCCCAAATGTGGGAAACTCGACTGCATTATTTGTGGTAGTGGGGGACTGTGTTTGTGCTTTCCTCTGGTCAGCTCTGGTAAAAGTCAGATTTCTTTGTCTCAGATCTTCCTCTAGCCTTGTTCTTCTTTCGAGAGTTCCCTTGTGCTGCCTCAGTTGGATCTCCTTCACTTGACAGGGGGGTGACCGAGTAGCGACCCTCCCCAGCTCTAGCCCAACTCCTACTTACCTGCCAGGTGAGATACTATGATCAGGAAGGTGCTTCTCCCAGGGCAAGGCTCACCCATTGCACTCTGGGTGTGCTGCTCCTGCGATTTCCCCAAATGTGGGACACTTGACTGCATAATTTGTGTTTCCTCTGGTCGGCTCTCGTATAATTCAGATCTCTTTGTCTCAGGTCTCTCTCCAGCCTAGTTTGCTGTCTGTTTCCACTTCTCTTTTCTTGAGCCGCTTCCTTCTATGCCCTTGCGCACTATCCTGACTTCTCCCGTCTGCTTACTTTGTGCCTTCCAACGCACAATGCGAACTACAGGTAGTGCTGCAGGGCCCACACCCTTTTAGTTGCCTTACAGAGCAGCTCTGGAGCTGTTACAGTGCCCAGCTGCTGCAAGAAATCAGCTTGAATGCTTCAGGTGCTGGGGCATAGACAACATGAGCCCCACACCTAAGGAGGGTGGAGGTGTTTAATGCGAATTAGGGTTCATGCAAGCGCCGCAAAAGGCCGCCATGCCCTGCACATCCCTTTTTTCTTTTCATATGCAGACGAGGGTTGAAGCCAACTTTGACCCACTGCTTGGATGACATCACCATATGCAAATCCATCTGCTGCAGGCCTTCCCCCAGGAATGCTTGCACTAGTTGTTGCATTTGGTTTGTTGTTTGGGGGTGCTTCAGTATTAGGCAGCCTTCTGCCCTCCCATGTTCATCTGAAAATATGTGTTCTCCCTGCAGTTGTTGTCCCCAGATGAGAGTTCCCTTGTGCTGCCTCAGTTGAATCGCCTTTACTTGACAGAGATGTGCCTGAGCAGCGGCCCTCCCCAGCCCTATCCCAAATCATACTTATTTTGCATAGGAGATATCATGGTCATGAAGATTGTTCTCCCAGGGTGAGGTTCATTCATTGCATTCTGGGTATGATGACCCCTGTGATTTCCCCAAATGTGGGAAACTCGACTGCATTATTTGTGGTAGTGGGTGACTGTGTTTGTGCTTTCCTCTGGCCAGCTCTGGTAAAAGTCAGATTTCTTTGTCTCAGATCTTCCTCTAGCCTTGTTCCTCTTTCGAGAGTTCCCTTGTGCTGCCTCAGTTGGATCTCCTTCACTTGACAGGGGGGTGCCCGAGCAGCGACCCTCCCCAGCTCTAGCCCAACTCCTACTTACCTGCCAGGTGAGATACTATGATCATGAAGGTGCTTCTCCCAGGGCAAGGCTCACCCATTGCACTCTGGGTGTGCTGCTCCTGCGATTTCCCCAAATGTGGGACACTTGACTGCATAATTTGTGTTTCCTCTGGTTGGCTCTCATATAATTCAGATCTCTTTGTCTCAGGTCTTTCTCCAGCCTAGTTTGCTGTCTGTTTCCACTTCTCTTTTCTTGAGCCGCTCCCTTCTATGCCCTTGCGCACTATCCTGACCTCTCCCGTCTGCTTACTTTGTGCCTTCCAACGCACAATGCATACTACAGGTAGTGCTGCAGGGCCCACACCCTTTTACATGCTTTACAGAACAGCTCTGGAGCTGTTACAGTGCCCAGCTGCTGCAAGAAATCATCTTGAATGCTTCAGGGGCTGGGGCATAGCCAACATGAGCCCCACACCGAAGGAGGGTGGAGATGTTTAATGTGAATTAAGGGTCATCCAAGCGCCACAAAAGGACGCCATGCCCTGCACATCCCTTTTTTCTTTTCATATGCAGACGAGGGTTGAAGCCAACTTTGACCCACTGCTTGGATGACATCACCATATGCAAATCCATCTGCTGCAGGCCTTCCCCCAGGAATGCTTGCACTAGTTGTTGCATTTGGTTTGTTGTTTGGGGGTGCTTCAGTATTAGGCAGCCTTCTGCCCTCCCATGTTCATCTGAAAATATGTGTTCTCCCTGCAGTTGTTGTCCCCAGATGAGAGTTCCCTTGTGCTGCCTCAGTTGAATCGCCTTTACTTGACAGAGATGTGCCTGAGCAGCGGCCCTCCCCAGCCCTATCCCAAATCATACTTATTTTGCATAGGAGATACCATGGTCATGAAGATTGTTCTCCCAGGGTGAGGTTCATTCATTGCATTCTGGGTATGATGACCCCTGTGATTTCCCCAAATGTGGGAAACTTGACTGCATTATTTGTGGTAGTGGGGGACTGTGTTTGTGCTTTCCTCTGGTCAGCTCTGGTAAAAGTCAGATTTCTTTGTCTCAGATCTTCCTCTAGCCTTGTTCTTCTTTCGAGAGTTCCCTTGTGCTGCCTCAGTTGGATCTCCTTCACTTGACAGGGGGGTGCCCGAGCAGCGACCCTCCCCAGCTCTAGCCCAACTCCTACTTACCTGCCAGGTGAGATACTATGATCATGAAGGTGCTTCTCCCAGGGCAAGGCTCACCCATTGCACTCTGGGTGTGCTGCTCCTGCGATTTCCCCAAATGTGGGAAACTTGACTGCATAATTTGTGTTTCCCCTGGTCAGCTCTCGTCAGATCTCTTTGTCTCAGGTCTCTCTCCAGCCTAGTTTGCTGTCTGTTTCAACTTCTCTTTTCTTGAGCCGCTCCCTTCTATGCCCTTGCGCACTATCTTGACTTCTCCCATCTGCTTACTTTGTGCCTTCCAACGCACAATGCGAACTACAGGTAGTGCTGCAGGGCCCACACCCTTTTACTTGCCTTACAGAGCAGCTCTGGAGCTATTACAGTGCCCAGCTGCTGCAAGTAATCAGCTTGAATGCTTCAGGTGCTGGGGCATAGCCAACATGAGCCCCACACCGAAGTAGGGTGGAGGTGTTTAATGCGAACTAGGGGTCATCCAAGCGCCGCAAAAGGCCGCCATGCCCTGCACGCCCCTTTTCTCTTTTCATATGCAGACGAGGGTTGAAGCCAACTTTGACCCACTGCTTGGATGACATCACCATATGCAAATCCATCTGCTGCAGGCCTTCCCCCAGGAATGCTTGTACTAGTTGTTGCATTTGGTTTGTTGTTTGGGGGTGCTTCAGTATTAGGCAGCCTTCTGCCCTCCCATGTTCATCTGAAAATATGTGTTCTCCCTGCAGTTGTTGTCCCCAGATGAGAGTTCCCTTGTGCTGCCTCAGTTGAATCTCCTTTACTTGACAGAGATGTGCCTGAGCAGCGGCCCTCCCCAGCCCTATCCCAAATCATACTTATTTTGCATAGGAGATACCATGGTCATGAAGATTGTTCTCCCAGGGTGAGGTTCATTCATTGCATTCTGGGTATGCTGACCCCTGTGATTTCCCCAAATGTGGGAAACTTGACTGCATTATTTGTGGTAGTGGGGGACTGTGTTTGTGCTTTCCTCTAGTCAGCTCTGGTAAAAGCCAGATTTCTGTGTCTCAGATCTTCCTCTAGCCTTGTTCTTCTTTCGAGAGTTCTCTTGTGCTGCCTCAGTTGGATCTCCTTCACTTGACAGGGGGGTGCCCGAGCAGCGACCCTCCTCAGCTCTTGCCCAACTCCTACTTACCTGCCAGGTGAGATACTATGATCATGAAGGTGCTTCTCCCAGGGCAAGGCTCACCCATTGCACTCTGTGTGTGCTGCTCCAGCGATTTCCCCAAATGTGGGAAACTCGACTGCATAATTTGTGTTTCCCCTGGTCAGCTCTCGTATAATTCAGATCTCTTTGTCTCAGGTCTCTCTCCAGCCTAGTTTGCTGTCTGTTTCCACTTCTCTTTTCTTGAGCCGCTCCCTTCTATGCCCTTGCGCACTATCCTGACTCCTCCCGTCTGCTTACTTTGTGCCTTCCAACGCACAATGCGAACTATAGGTAGTGCTGCAGGGCCCACACCCTTTTAGTTGCCTTACAGAGCAGCTCTGGACCTGTTACAGTGCCCAGCTGCTGCAAGAAATCAGCTTGAATGTTCTTCGTTGATTGATGGAAGAAACATCTTACAAAAACTCTCCAGATTATTGACTTTTTAAAGTTTTTCTAGGAAACGTTCTAATTGAATGCTTATTAGCGTTTGTCAGAATGTGCGTTTGCAAAGTGTCTCTGTGGCGCAATCAGTTAGCGTGTTCGGTTATTATCCAAAAGGTTGGTGGTTCAATCCCACCCAGGGACGTAATTTACCTTGTTATCAGATTTTGGTGATCTTTAAGTAGACAAGTCAAAATTTCAAACCCCCTCTTGTGGTGTAGGGTACCTGGCCTTCTCTGATGTAATCAGAGTTAGATTTGATTAAGTGATTTTATAAAAAAAACAGCTAGGAAGCACAATTTAGCAGTGGGTTGCAGAGAAAAAGAAATATGCTGGCAAAAAAATCCAATTGAGTGATTAAACAGCTCTTCATTTTCTGGCTTTATTTTTATGCTAACAAATTTGTTCTCTGAAAAGTGTCCATAAAGCCAAGTATCTGATTAACACCTTTGTAGGGATGTTTTTTCACCTATTACTAAATTAAACTTGCTTCATTGGAAAGGCAGCAAGATGCATCGTCATTTCAATATCTACTGAAATAATACAGGTTGACACCAGGAAACATTAACGCCACTGCATCCTTGCTGCTTTCTCATGTGGAAGTCTGTTTAATGTGAAAACAAGGTGATATCTAATTAGCACACAGGTAAGGAATTAAGAAAATCTTTATTTAAGGGTGAAGATGTTTCTCACAAAATCGTTGCCCCAATGCATCATTGAAATTCAAGCTGGAAAGATGATTTTAATATATCACTTGTACATTTTGTATTGCTCTTCTGGTGACAATGTAGTTTGTTTTTGTCAATTACCATTTTAATAATAGGGTAAAGAAAATTAAGTGGATTTTTGAAAGAAAACAATACTGTCAATATACTATTAAACAAATTAAAATGGTAAAAGTTATTGTACTTTAAGTAAAAATAAAAGAGCTAAAATATCAATCCCAATTTTGGATTACTTTAATTAAAAAAAATGCATATAGCAGAGGATAGTTTCAATCTGCCTACCTCTGGGTTCTCGGCCCAGCATGCTTCCATTGCAGTACTCTGCTGCACATGTAAGTGCAAGAGATCCTGAAGCACTCACTCATCATGGGAAAGTACCAATGTGTTTCTTCGTTGGTTGATGGAAGAAACATCTTACAAAAACTCTCCAGATTATTGACTTTTTAAAGTTTTTCTAGGAAACGTTCTAGATGAATGCTTATTAGCCTTTGTCAGTATGTACTTTTTGCAAAGTGTCTCTGTGGCGCAATCGGTTAGTGTGTTTGGCTATTAACCAAAAGGTTGGTGGTTCAATCCCACCAAGGGATGTAATTGACCTTGTGATTGGATTTTGGTGATATTTAAGTAGACAAGTCAAAATTTCAAACCCCCTGTTATGGTGTGGGTATCTGGCCTTCCCTGATGTAATCAGAGTTAGATTTGATTCAGTGATTTTATAAAAACAGCTAGGAAGCACAATTTAGCAGTAGGTTGCAGAGAAAAAAAATATGCTGGCAGAAAAATCCAATTGAGTGATTAAACAGCTCTTTATTTTCTGGCTTTATTTTTATGCTAACAAATTTGTTCTCTGAAAAGTGTCCACAAAGCCAAGTCTCTGATTAACACCTTTGTAAGGATGGTTTTTCACCTATTACTAAATTAAACTTGCTTCATTGGAAAGGCAGCAAGATGCATCCTCATTTCAATGTCTACTGAAATAATACAGGTTGACACCAGGAAACATTAACGCCACTGCATCCTTGCTGCTTTCTCATGTGGAAGTCTGTTTAATGTGAAAACAAGGTGATATCTAATTAGCACACAGGTAAGGAATTAAGAAAATCTTTATTTAAGGGTGAAGATGTTTCTCACAAAATCGTTGCCCCAATGCATCATTGAAATTCAACCTGGAAAGATGATTTTAATATATCACTTGTACATTTTGTATTGCTCTTCTGGTGACAATGTAGTTTGTTTTTGTCAATTACCATTTTAATAATAGGGTAAAGAAAATTAAGTGGATTTTTGAAAGAAAACAATACTGTCAATATACTATTATAACAAATTAAAATGGTAAAAGTTATTGTACTTTAAGTAAAAATAAAAGAGCGAAAATATCCATCCCAGTTTTGGATTACTTTAATTAACAAAAAAAATGCATATAGCAAAGGATAGTTTCAATCTGCCTACCTCTGGGTTATGGGCCCAGCATGCTTCCATTGCAGTACTCTGCTGCACATGTAAGTGCAAGAGATCCTGAAGCACTCACTCATCATGGGAAAGTACCAATGTGTTTCTTTGTTGGTTGATGGAAGAAACATCTTACAAAAACTCTCCAGATTATTGACTTTTTAAAGTTTTTCTAGGAAACGTTCTAGATGAATGCTTATTAGCCTTTGTCAGTATGTACTTTTTGCAAAGTGTCTCTGTGGCGCAATTGGTTAGTGTGTACGGCTATTAACCAAAAGGTTGGTGGTTAAATCCCACCCAGGGACGTAATTGACCTTGTGATCAGATTTTGGTGATATTTAAGTAGACAAGTCAAAATTTCAAACCCCCTCTTATTGTGTAGGGTACCTAGCCTTCTCTGATGTAATCAGAGTTAGATTTGATTCAGTGATTTTATAAAAACAGCTAGGAAGCACAATTTAGCAGTGGGTTGCAGAGAAAAAGAAATATGCTGGCAAAAAAATCCAATTGAGTGATTAAACAGCTCTTCATTTTCTGGCTTTATTTTTATGCTAACAAATTTGTTCACTGAAAAGTGTCCACAAAGCCAAGTCTCTGATTAACACCTTTGTAGGGATGGTTTTTCACCTATTACTAAATTAAACTTGCTTCATTGGAAAGGCAGCAAGATGCATCCTCATTTCAATGTCTACTGAAATAATACAGGTTGACACCAGGAAACATTAACGCCACTGCATCCTTGCTGCTTTCTCATGTGGAAGTCTGTTTAATGTGAAAACAAGGTTATATCTAATTAGCACACAGGTAAGGAATTAAGAAAATCTTTATTTAAGGGTGAAGATGTTTCTCACAAAATCGTTGCCCCAATGCATCATTGAAATTCAAGCTGGAAAGATGATTTTAATATATCACTTGTACATTTTGTATTGCTCTTCTGGTGACAATGTAGTTTGTTTTTGTCAATTACCATTTTAATAATAGGGTAAAGAAAATTAAGTGGATTTTTGAAAGAAAACAATACTGTCAATATACTATTAAAACAAATTAAAATGGTAAAAGTTATTGTACTTTAAGTAAAAATAAAAGAGGCAAAATATCAATCCCAGTTTTGGATTACTTTAATTAACAAAAAAAAATGCATATAGCAGAGGATAGTTTCAATCTGCCTACCTCTGGGTTATGGGCCCAGCATGCTTCCATTGCTGTACTCTGCTGCACATGTAAGTGCAAGAGATCCTGAAGCACTCACTCATCATGGGAAAGTACCAATGTGTTTCTTCGTTGGTTGATGGAAGAAACATCTTACAAAAACTCTCCAGATTATTGACTTTTTAAAGTTTTTCTAGGAAACGTTTTAGATGAATGCTTATTAGCCTTTGTCAGTATTTACTTCTGCAAAGTGTCTCTGTGGCGCAATCAGTTAGCGTGTTCGGTTATTATCCAAAAAGTTGGTGGTTCAATCCCACCCAGGGACGTAATTTACCTTGTTATCAGATTTTGGTGATCTTTAAGTAGACAAGTCAAAATTTCAAACCCCCTCTTGTGGTGTAGGGTACCTGGCCTTCTCTGATGTAATCAGAGTTAGATTTGATTAAGTGATTTTATAAAAAAAACAGCTAGGAAGCACAATTTAGCAGTGGGTTGCAGAGAAAAAGAAATATGCTGGCAAAAAAATCCAAATGAGTGATTAAACAGCTCTTCATTTTCTGGCTTTATTTTTATGCTAACAAATTTGTTCTCTGAAAAGTGTCCATAAAGCCAAGTATCTGATTAACACCTTTGTAGGGATGTTTTTTCACCTATTACTAAATTAAACTTGCTTCATTGGAAAGGCAGCAAGATGCATCGTCATTTCAATGTCTACTGAAATAATACAGGTTGACACCAGGAAACATTAACGCCACTGCATCCTTGCTGCTTTCTCATGTGGAAGTCTGTTTAATGTGAAAACAAGGTGATATCTAATTAGCACACAGGTAAGGAATTAAGAAAATCTTTATTTAAGGGTGAAGATGTTTCTCTCAAAATCGTTGCCCCAATGCATCATTGAAATTCAACCTGGAAAGATGATTTTAATATATCACTTGTACATTTTGTATTGCTCTTCTGGTGACAATGTAGTTTGTTTTTGTCAATTACCATTTTAATAATAGGGTAAAGAAAATTAAGTGGATTTTTGAAAGAAAACAATACTGTCAATATACTATTAAAACAAATTAAAATGGTAAAAGTTATTGTACTTTAAGTAAAAATAAAAGAGCAAAAATATCCATCCCAGTTTTGGATTACTTTAATTAACAAAAAAAATGCATATAGCAAAGGATAGTTTCAATCTGCCTACCTCTGGGTTATGGGCCCAGCATGCTTCCATTGCAGTACTCTGCTGCACATGTAAGTGCAAGAGATCCTGAAGCACTCACTCATCATGGGAAAGTACCAATGTGTTTCTTCGTTGGTTGATGGAAGAAACATCTTACAAAAACTCTCCAGATTATTGACTTTTTAAAGTTTTTCTAGGAAACGTTTTAGATGAATGCTTATTAGCCTTTGTCAGTATTTACTTCTGCAAAGTGTCTCTGTGGCGCAATCAGTTAGTGTGTACGGCTACTAACCAAAAGGTTGGTGGTTCAATCACACCCAGGGACGTAATTGACCTTGTGATCAGATTTTGGTGATCTTTAAGTAGACAAGTCAAAATTTCAAACCCCCTCTTATTGTGTAGGGTACCTGGCCTTCTCTGATGTAATCAGAGTTAGATTTGATTCAGTGATTTTATAAAAAACAGCTAGGAAGCACAATTTAGCAGTGGGTTGCAGAGAAAAAAAATATGCTGGCAAAAAAATCCATTTGAGTGATTAAACAGCTCTTCATTTTCTGGCTTTATTTTTATGCTAACAAATTTGTTCTCTGAAAAGTGTCCACAAAGCAAAGTCTCTGATTAACACCTTTGTAGGGATGGTTTTTCACCTATTACTAAATTAAACTTGCTTCATTGGAAAGGCAGCAAGATGCATCCTCATTTCAATGTCTACTGAAATAATACAGGTTGACACCAGGAAACATTAACGCCACTGCATCCTTGCTGCTTTCTCATGTGGAAGTCTGTTTAATGTGAAAACAAGGTGATATCTAATTAGCACACAGGTAAGGAATTAAGAAAATCTTTATTTAAGGGTGAAGATGTTTCTCACAAAATCGTTGCCCCAATGCATCATTGAAATTCAAGCTGGAAAGATGATTTTAATATATCACTTGTACATTTTGTATTGCTCTTCTGGTGACAATGTAGTTTGTTTTTGTCAATTACCATTTTAATAATAGGGTAAAGAAAATTAAGTGGATTTTTGAAAGAAAACTATACTGTCAATATACTATTAAAACAAATTAAAATGGTAAAAGTTATTGTACTTTAAGTAAAAATAAAAGAGCAAAAATATCAATCCCAGTTTTGATTACTTAAATTAACAAAAAAAAATGCATATAGCAAAGGATAGTTTCAATCTGCCTACCTCTGGGTTATGGGTCCAGCATGCTTCCATTGCAGTACTCTGCTGCACATGTAAGTGCAAGAGATCCTGAAGCACTCACTCATCATGGGAAAGTACCAATGTGTTTATTCGTTGGTTGATGGAAGAAACATCTTACAAAAACTCTCCAGATTATTGATTTTTTAATGTTTTTCTAGGAAACGTTCTAGATGTATGCTTATTAGCCTTTGTCAGTATGTACTTTTTGCAAAGTGTCTCTGTGGCGCAATCGGTTAGTGTGTTCGGCTATTAACCAAAAGGTTGGTGGTTCAATTCCACCCAGGGACGTAATTGACCTTGTGATCAGATTTTGGTGATATTTAAGTAGACAAGTCAAAATTTCAAACCCCCTCTTATTGTGTAGGGTACCTGGCCTTCTCTGATGTAATCAGAGTTAGATTTGATTCAGTGATTTTATAAAAACAGGTAGGAAGCACAATTTAGCAGTGGGTTGCAGAGAAAAAAAATATGCTGGCAGAAAAATCCAATTGAGTGATTAAACAGCTCTTTATTTTCTGGCTTTATTTTTATGCTAACAAATTTGTTCTCTGAAAAGTGTCCACAAAGCCAAGTCTCTGATTAACACCTTTGTAAGGATGGTTTTTCACCTATTACTAAATTAAACTTGCTTCATTGGAAAGGCAGCAAGATGCATCCTCATTTCAATGTCTACTGAAATAATACAGGTTGACACCAGGAAACATTAACGCCACTGCATCCTTGCTGCTTTCTCATGTGGAAGTCTGTTTAATGTGAAAACAAGGTGATATCTAATTAGCACACAGGTAAGGAATTAAGAAAATCTTTATTTAAGGGTGAAGATGTTTCTCACAAAATCGTTGCCCCAATGCATCATTGAAATTCAAGCTGGAAAGATGATTTTAATATATCACTTGTACATTTTGTATTGCTCTTCTGGTGACAATGTAGTTTGTTTTTGTCAATTACCATTTTAATAATAGGGTAAAGAAAATTAAGTGGATTTTTGAAAGAAAACTATACTGTCAATATACTATTAAAACAAATTAAAATGGTAAAAGTTATTGTACTTTAAGTAAAAATAAAAGAGCAAAAATATCAATCCCAGTTTTGATTACTTAAATTAACAAAAAAAAATGCATATAGCAAAGGATAGTTTCAATCTGCCTACCTCTGGGTTATGGGTCCAGCATGCTTCCATTGCAGTACTCTGCTGCACATGTAAGTGCAAGAGATCCTGAAGCACTCACTCATCATGGGAAAGTACCAATGTGTTTATTCGTTGGTTGATGGAAGAAACATCTTACAAAAACTCTCCAGATTATTGATTTTTTAATGTTTTTCTAGGAAACGTTCTAGATGTATGCTTATTAGCCTTTGTCAGTATGTACTTTTTGCAAAGTGTCTCTGTGGCGCAATCGGTTAGTGTGTTCGGCTATTAACCAAAAGGTTGGTGGTTCAATTCCACCCAGGGACGTAATTGACCTTGTGATCAGATTTTGGTGATATTTAAGTAGACAAGTCAAAATTTCAAACCCCCTCTTATTGTGTAGGGTACCTGGCCTTCTCTGATGTAATCAGAGTTAGATTTGATTCAGTGATTTTATAAAAACAGGTAGGAAGCACAATTTAGCAGTGGGTTGCAGAGAAAAAAAATATGCTGGCAGAAAAATCCAATTGAGTGATTAAACAGCTCTTTATTTTCTGGCTTTATTTTTATGCTAACAAATTTGTTCTCTGAAAAGTGTCCACAAAGCCAAGTCTCTGATTAACACCTTTGTAAGGATGGTTTTTCACCTATTACTAAATTAAACTTGCTTCATTGGAAAGGCAGCAAGATGCATCCTCATTTCAATGTCTACTGAAATAATACAGGTTGACACCATGAAACATTAACGCCACTGCATCCTTGCTGCTTTCTCATGTGGAAGTCTGTTTAATGTGAAAACAAGGTTATATCTAATTAGCACACAGGTAAGGAATTAAGAAAATCTTTATTTAAGGGTGAAGATGTTTCTCACAAAATCGTTGCCCCAATGCATCATTGAAATTCAAGCTGGAAAGATGATTTTAATATATCACTTGTACATTTTGTATTGCTCTTCTGGTGACAATGTAGTTTGTTTTTGTCAATTACCATTTTAATAATAGGGTAAAGAAAATTAAGTAGATTTTTGAAAGAAAACAATACTGTCAATATACTATTAAAACAAATTAAAATGGTAAAAGTTATTGTACTTTAAGTAAAAATAAAAGAGCCAAAATATCAATCCCAGTTTTGGATTACTTTCATTAACAAACAAAAAAATGCATATAGCAGAGGATAGTTTCAATCTGCCTACCTCTGGGTTATGGGCCCAGCATGCTTCCATTGCAGTACTCTGCTGCACATGTAAGTGCAAGAGATCCTGAAGCACTCACTCATCATGGGAAAGTACCAATGTGTTTCTTCGTTGGTTGATAGAAGAAACATCTTACAAAAACTCTCCAGATTATTGATTTTTTTAAGTTTTTCTAGGAAACGTTTTAGATGAATGCTTATTAGCCTTTGTCAGTATGGACTTTTGCAAAGTGTCTCTGTGGCGCAATCAGTTAGTGTGTACGGCTATTAACCAAAAGGTTGGTGGTTCAATCCCACCCAGGGACGTAATTGACCTTGTTATCAGATTTTGGTGATCTTTAAGTAGACAAGTCAAATTTCATACCCCCTGTTATGGTGTAGGGTACCTGGCCTTCTCTGATGTAATCAGAGTTAGATTTGATTCAGTGATTTTATAAAAACATCTAGGAAGCACAATTTAGCAGTGGGTTGCAGAGAAAAAGAAATATGCTGGCAAAAAAATCAAATTGCGTGATTAAACAGCTCTTAATTTTCTTGCTTTATTTTTATGCTAACAAATTTGTTCTCTGAAAAGTGTCCACAAAGCCAAGTCTCTGATTAACACCTTTGTAGGGATGGTTTTTCACCTATTACTAAATTAAACTTGCTTCATTGGAAAGGCAGCAAGATGCATCCTCATTTCAATGTCTACTGAAATAATACAGGTTGACACCAGGAAACATTAACGCCACTGCATCCTTGCTGCTTTCTCATGTGGAAGTCTGTTTAATGTGAAAACAAGGTGATATCTAATTAGCACACAGGTAAGGAATTAAGAAAATCTTTATTTAAGGGTGAAGATGTTTCTCACAAATTTGTTGACCCAATGCATCATTGAAATTCAAGCTGGAAAGATGATTTTAATATATCACTTGTACATTTTGTATTGCTCTTCTGGTGACAATGTAGTTTGTTTTTGTCAATTACCATTTTAATAATAGGGTAAAGAAAATGAAGTGGATTTTTGAAAGAAAACAATACTGTCAATATACTATTAAAACAAATTAAAATGGTAAAAGTTATTGTACTTTAAGTAAAAATAAAAGAGACAAAATATCAATCCCAGTTTTGGATTACTTTAATTAACAAAAAAAATGCATATAGCAGAGGATAGTTTCAATCTGCCTACCTCTGGGTTATGGGCCCAGCATGCTTCCATTGCAGTACTCTGCTGCACATGTAAGTGCAAGAGATCCTGAAGCACTCACTCATCATGGGAAAGTACCAATGTGTTTCTTCGTTGGTTGATGGAAGAAACATCTTACAAAAACTCTCCAGATTATTTAATTTTTAAAGTTTTTCTAGGAAACGTTTTAGATGAATGCTTATTAGCCTTTGTCAGTATGGACTTTTGCAAAGTGTCTCTGTGGCGCAATCAGTTAGTATGTACGGCTATTAACCAAAAGTTTGGTGGTTCAATCCCACCCAGGGACCTAATTGACCTTGTTATTAGATTTTGGTGATCTTTAAGTAGACAAGTCAAAATTTCAAACCCCCTGTTATGGTGTAGGGTACCTGGCCTTCTCTGATGTAATCAGAGTTAGATTTGATTCAGTGATTTTATAAAAACAGCTAGGAAGCACAATTTAGCAGTGGGTTGCATAGAAAAAAAAATATGCTGGCAGAAAAATCCAATTGAGTGATTAAACAGCTCTTTATTTTCTGGCTTTATTTTTATGCTAACAAATTTGTTCTCTGAAAAGTGTCCACAAAGCCAAGTCTCTGATTAACACCTTTGTAAGGATGGTTTTTCACCTATTACTAAATTAAACTTGCTTCATTGGAAAGGCAGCAAGATGCATCCTCATTTCAATGTCTACTGAAATAATACAGGTTGACACCAGGAAACATTAACGCCACTGCATCCTTGCTGCTTTCTCATGTGGAAGTCTGTTTAATGTGAAAACAAGGTGATATCTAATTAGCACACAGGTAAGGAATTAAGAAAATCTTTATTTAAGGGTGAAGATGTTTCTCACAAAATCGTTGCCCCAATGCATCATTGAAATTCAAGCTGGAAAGATGATTTTAATATATCACTTGTACATTTTGTATTGCTCTTCTGGTGACAATGTAGTTTGTTTTTGTCAATTACCATTTTAATAATAGGGTAAAGAAAATTAAGTGGATTTTTGAAAGAAAACAATACTGTCAATATACTATTAAAACAAATTAAAATGGTAAAAGTTATTGTACTTTAAGTAAAAATAAAAGAGCCAAAATATCAATCCCAGTTTTGGATTACTTTAATTAACAAACAAAAAAATGCATATAGCAGAGGATAGTATCAATCTGCCTACCTCTGGGTTATGGGCCCAGCTTGCTTCCATTGCTGTATTCTACTGCACATGTAAGTGCAAGAGATCCTGAAGCACTCACTCATCATGGGAAAGTACCAATGTGTTTCTTCGTTGGTTGATAGAAGAAACATCTTACAAAAACGCTCCAGATTATTGACTTTTTTAAGTTTTTCTAGGAAACGTTTTAGATGAATGCTTATTAGCATTTGTCAGTATGTACTTTTGCAAAGTGTCTCTGTGGCGCAACCAGTTAGTGTGTACGGCTATTAACCAAAAGGTTGGTGGTTCAATCCCACCCAGGGACGTAATTGACCTTGTTATCAGATTTTGGTGATCTTTAAGTAGACAAGTCAAATTTCATACCCCCTGTTATGGTGTAGGGTACCTGGCCTTCTCTGATGTAATCAGAGTTAGATTTGATTCAGTGATTTTATAAAAACATCTAGGAAGCACAATTTAGCAGTGGGTTGCAGAGAAAAAGAAATATGCTGGCAAAAAAATCAAATTGCGTGATTAAACAGCTCTTCATTTTCTGGCTTTATTTTTATGCTAACAAATTTGTTCTCTGAAAAGTGTCCACAAAGCCAAGTCTCTGATTAACACCTTTGTAAGGATGGTTTTTCACCTATTACTAAATTAAACTTGCTTCATTGGAAAGGCAGCAAGATGGCATAGGCTACATAGGCTGGGGAGGGTGGCTGCTCGGGCACACCCCCGTCAAGTTAAGGAGATTTAACTGAGGAAGCAGAAGCACAAGGGAACTCTCGACTGGGGACAACAACTGCAGGGGGACCACATCTTTTCAGATGAACATGGGAGGGCGGAAGGCTGCCTAATACTGAAGCACCCTCAGACATTAAACCATATGCAACAACTATTGCAAGCATTCCTGGGGGAAGGTCTGCAGCAGACGGATTTGCATACGGTGATGTCATCCAAGCAGTTGGCCAAAGTTGGCTGGACTTCCCCATCTCTACCTCCTAAGGCTACCATCACTAAGCGTAACATTGAAACTATTGACACCACATTCCTTTCCTCCCTGTTTGACTCACTTCTCTCTCCTATTCTCTCTCTCTCATGCCCTGAACAAGCCACTTCCACATACAGTGCTTCCCTTACTTCTGCTCGTGACTCTGTTGCTCCACCAACCACTATTCACCCTTGCAAATTAACACCTCAACCCTGGCACACCAAATGCACCAGATATCTGCAAAAATGCTCATGTACTGCTGAGCGACACTGGAGGAAATCACGCTCTAAGGCAGACTTCCTCCATTTCAAACTTATGCTCTCATCCTTCAGTGCTGCCCTTTCTCTTGCTAAACAGTCATACTTCAAGAACCTCATCTCCTCCCAGTCTTCCAACCCCCGGCGCCTCTTTGCCACTCTCAACTCACTCCTCTGCCCACCTCCACCTCGTCTCCCTTCCTCACTCTCTGCTCTTGACTTTGCCACTTACTTCACATCCAAAATTGACTCCATACGTCAGGACATCACATCACACCAGACTATCAGTAACCAGCCTTCTCCCATCCCTTACCAACCCTCCCCATCCCTCGCACCAACTCTGTCATCTTTCTCCCATGCATCTGGAGAGGAAGTCATGGCCCTCATTCGTTCCTGTCCCCTCACCACCTCCCCACTTGACCCTATCCCCTCCCGCCTCCTTTGCCACCTCTCTTCTTCTGCTTGTTCCCATCTTTCCCACCTTCTCAATCTCTCCCTCTCATCAGGCACTGTCCCCTCTGGCTTCAAGCACGCTCTCATCTCTCCTATTCTTAAAAAACCTACCCTTGATCCAAACACTCTCTCCAACTACCGACCCATCTCTCTCCTCCCTTTTGCCTCCAAACTCCTTGAGCGTATTGTCTACAACCGCCTTACTTCCTTTCTTTCCTCACACTCACTGCTTGACCCATTCCAGTCTTGCTTCCGTCCTCTCCACTCCACTGAAACTGCCCTTACAAAAGTATGCAATGACCTCCATGCTGCTAAATCTAAGGGACACTACTCTCTACTTATTCTACTTGATCTCTCTGCTGCTTTTGACACTGTGGACCATCCTCTCCTACTGCAAATCCTTCACTCCATTGGTCTGCGTAACACTGCCCTCTCTTGGTTGTCGTCCTACCTTTCTGACCGTTCATTCTCTGTCTCCTCTCATGACTCCACCTCCCCCTCACTTCCACTAACTGTAGGGGTACCCCAAGGTTCTGTCCTTGGTCCTCTTCTCTCTCTATACGTCCTCACTAGGTAAGCTCATTAGTTCTTTTGGTTTCCAATATCATCTCTTGGTTTCCAATATCACTCAAATCTATCTTTCCTCTCCAGACCTCTCCCCTACTCTCCTCACTCGTATCTCCAACTGTCTCTCTGCTATCTCTTCCTGGATGTCCCAGCGCTTTCTTAAACTTAACATGTCTAAGACCGAGCTGATCATCTTCCCTCCCTCCCGCATAATCTCACCTCCTACAATCTCATTATCTATTGATGGCACTACTATCTCCTCTACCCCCCAAGCGCGCTGTCTTGGAGTAATCCTTGACTCCTCCCTCTCCTTCAAACCACACATTCAGCACCTCTCACAAACCTGCCGTTTTCATCTAAAAAATATTTCCAGGATCAGACTTTTTCTGACCCAGGATGCTACTAAGACTCTTATCCACTCACTGGTCATCTCCAGACTGGACTGCTGTAATCTCTTCCTGACTGGCATTCCTGACAAATACCTCTCTCCACTCCAATCTATCCTCAATGCTGCTGCCCGGCTCATTTTCCTCACCAAACGCACTACGTCCACCTCTCCTCTCTTACTAGTCCTTCACTGGCTCCCCTTCCCTTTCAGAATCCATTTCAAGCTTCTCACACTTGCTTACAAAGCCCTCACCCACTCCTCTCCCATCTACATCTCTGATCTTATCTCGCTTTACACTCCCACCCGTCCTCTTCGCTCTGCTAATGCACACCGACTCTCCTGCCTACGGATTACTTCCTCCCACTCCTACCTCCAAGATTTTTCACGTGCTGCACCACTTCTCTGGAATTCCCTACCTCTCCCCCTCAGACTCTCCACCTCTCTACAAAACTTCAAACGGGCTCTCAAGACCCACTTCTTCACCAAACCCAGCCAAATCTCATCCTAAACCTCTGTTCCATGCTCTCTATGTACCCCATCTGTCTCACCCCTGTCTGTCTACCCCTCCCTTTTAGAATGTAAGCTCTCACGAGCAGGGCCCTCTTCCCTCATGTGCTTACTCTTTTCTTACTTTAATAATCTTCAGCTGCACCAAATCCAGCAGTCTTCTGCCACCTGATACTTATTCCAGTGTCATCTGCTGATGTAGCTATGTTTATTTACCCTGTACTTGTCCTATATTGTCGTCAACTGTAAGTTGCTGTTTTCCTGTTTGATTATTTGTTTATGTACTCTGTAATTGGGCACTGCGGAACCCTTGTGGCGCCATATAAATAAAGGATAATAATAATAATAAATAATATAATATATAGCAGTACGGTACAGTAGGCCACTGCTCTACCTACCTCTGTGTCGTCAAGTATACTATCCATCCATACCTGTGGTGCATTTTAGAAAAAAACATGTCTCGGCAGAGCAATCTATAAATCCATCATTTTTCAGACAGCAAAAGTGGGTATTGTAATAGTCACCCAATCCATCACTTTTATAGGGTTACATGCACCCACATGCTACAGCCTGTCTCAATAATTTTACTGTCACGCTGTGTGTGTTTGTGTTTTTATTTGGGTATTTTTTGTTGTTGTAGAACTACAGGTACCAGCAAGCCCGTTATTTCCCCGCCTGCTGGTACTTGAGGTTCTCCAAGTACCAGCAAGCGGGGGAGGCTTGCTGGGCCTTGTAGTTCCACAACGAAAAAACAATATTCTTTTTTTACACACATGGCTATCAGCCCGGCACCCACCACCCAGGGGTGCTGGGGACAGCCTCGGGCTTCACCCTGGCCCTTGGGTGCCTCAACGGGAGGAACCTCTTGATTTAAGGGGTCCCCACTCCTCCAGGGAACCCCGGCCAGGGGTGACTAGTTGGAGGGGTAATGCCAGGGCCGCAGGGACCTACATAAAAGTGTCCCCCGGCTGTGGCATTTTCTCTCTGGCTAGTGGAGCCCGGTGCTGGTTTTAAAAATATGGGGGACCCCTACATCTATTGTCCCACGTATTTTTGGAACCTGGACCGGTCTAAGAGCCCGGTGCTGGTTGTCTAAATACGGGGAACCCCTGTCCAATTTTTCCCCCAGTATTTAAATAACCAGGACCGGCTCAAAGAGCCCGAGGCTGGTTATACTAAGGAGGGGGGACCTCACGCATTTTTTTTAACCCATTCAGACCCTTCTCCTTTAAGTTAATGGAAGCCCTAGACAACAAAATTGCATTCATTTCCTCCTCCCTCACCCTTCCCAGTCCCAAACACTCATTTTTTTTTTCTTTAAAAATTTATAATATATAACGAGAACAATGAGCAGGCAGGCAGCGGGCATTGGCGGCATCGGACTGAGATAGAAATTAGTGGTGGAGGGCTGGGTCAGTTGATTGTGGGCGAGTTTGTAAGCCATTGGCGGTGGCAGCGGGTATCGGCTCAGAGGCAGTAGCGGGCATTGGCTAAGGGTCATCGGCAGGATTCGGCGGACATTATGGCTGTAGTGCCTCACTAGCCACTGACCTCACCGCACGCCACTGTGGGACAGATGTAACATGCAGAGAGAGGTAGATTTGGGAGGGGGAATGTCCTAGCATAACTGTTAATTGCAGTGTAATACTGTAATTCAGCTGTGCAGCATTTGTGGCTAAATGTCAAAGAAGCCAGTATTTACCCTGCATGCAAAACAATAAATGTATTTGAACATACCTCCCAACTATCCCAATTTTTGCAGGACAGTCACTTTTTTGGGGAATGTCCAGCTAACCCAAACAACCCCCCCCCCTTCCCATGGGGAAGGGGGTGGGGGGTGGGGTGGAAGGCTCCCTGTAGCTTGTTGCTCTGCAAATATGCACATTGTGGGTAATTCAGACCTGATCGCTAGGGTGTGTTTTTTGCCTTAGAGCGTGATTTCCTCCAGTGTCGCTCAGCAGTACATGAGCATTTTTGCAGATATCTGGTGCATTTGGTGTGCCAGGGTTGAGGTGTTAATTTGCAAGGGTGAATAGTGGTTGGTGGAGCAACAGAGTCACGAGCAGAAGTAAGGGAAGCACTGTATGTGGAAGTGGCTTGTTCAGGGCATGAGAGAGAGAGAATAGGAGAGAGAAGTGAGTCAAACAGGGAGGAAAGGAATGTGGTGTCAATAGTTTCAATGTTACGCTTAGTGATGGTAGCCTTAGGAGGTAGAGATGGGGAAGTCCAGCCAACTTTGGCCAACTGCTTGGATGACATCACCGTATGCAAATCCGTCTGCTGCAGACCTTCCCCCAGGAATGCTTGCAATAGTTGTTGCATATGGTTTAATGTCTGAGGGTGCTTCAGTATTAGGCAGCCTTCCGCCCTCCCATGTTCATCTGAAAAGATGTGGTCTCCCTGCAGTTGTTGTCCCCAGTCGAGAGTTCCCTTGTGCTTCTGCTTCCTCAGTTAAATCTCCTTAACTTGACGGGGGTGTGCCCGAGCAGCCACCCTCCCCAGCCTATGTAGCCTATGCCATCTTGCTGCCTTTCCAATGAAGCAAGTTTAATTTAGTAATAGGTGAAAAACCATCCTTACAAAGGTGTTAATCAGAGACTTGGCTTTGTGGACACTTTTCAGAGAACAAATTTGTTAGCATAAAAATAAAGCCAGAAAATGAAGAGCTGTTTAATCACGCAATTTGATTTTTTTGCCAGCATATTTCTTTTTCTCTGCAACCCACTGCTAAATTGTGCTTCCTAGATGTTTTTATAAAATCACTGAATCAAATCTAACTCTGATTACATCAGAGAAGGCCAGGTACCCTACACCATAACAGGGGGTATGAAATTTGACTTGTCTACTTAAAGATCACCAAAATCTGATAACAAGGTCAATTACGTCCCTGGGTGGGATTGAACCACCAACCTTTTGGTTAATAGCCGTACACACTAACTGGTTGCGCCACAGAGACACTTTGCAAAAGTACATACTGACAAATGCTAATAAGCATTCATCTAAAACGTTTCCTAGAAAAACTTAAAAAAGTCAATAATCTGGAGCGTTTTTGTAAGATGTTTCTTCTATCAACCAACGAAGAAACACATTGGTACTTTCCCATGATGAGTGAGTGCTTCAGGATCTCTTGCACTTACATGTGCAGTAGAATACAGCAATGGAAGCAAGCTGGGCCCATAACCCAGAGGTAGGCAGATTGATACTATCCTCTGCTATATGCATTTTTTTGTTTGTTAATTAAAGTAATCCAAAACTGGGATTGATATTTTGGCTCTTTTATTTTTACTTAAAGTACAATAACTTTTACCATTTTAATTTGTTTTAATAGTATATTGACAGTATTGTTTTCTTTCAAAAATCCACTTAATTTTCTTTACCCTATTATTAAAATGGTAATTGACAAAAACAAACTACATTGTCACCAGAAGAGCAATACAAAATGTACAAGTGATATATTAAAATCATCTTTCCAGCTTGAATTTCAATGATGCATTGGGGCAACGATTTTGTGAGAAACATCTTCACCCTTAAATAAAGATTTTCTTAATTCCTTACCTGTGTGCTAATTAGATATCACCTTGTTTTCACATTAAACAGACTTCCACATGAGAAAGCAGCAAGGATGCAGTGGCGTTAATGTTTCCTGGTGTCAACCTGTATTATTTCAGTAGACATTGAAATGAGGATGCATCTTGCTGCCTTTCCAATGAAGCAAGTTTAATTTAGTAATAGGTGAAAAACCATCCTTACAAAGGTGTTAATCAGAGACTTGGCTTTGTGGACACTTTTCAGAGAACAAATTTGTTAGCATAAAAATAAAGCCAGAAAATAAAGAGCTGTTTAATCACTCAATTGGATTTTTCTGCCAGCATATTTTTTTTCTATGCAACCCACTGCTAAATTGTGCTTCCTAGCTGTTTTTATAAAATCACTGAATCAAATCTAACTCTGATTACATCAGAGAAGGCCAGGTACCCTACACCATAACAGGGGGTTTGAAATTTTGACTTGTCTACTTAAAGATCACCAAAATCTAATAACAAGGTCAATTAGGTCCCTGGGTGGGATTGAACCACCAAACTTTTGGTTAATAGCCGTACATACTAACTGATTGCGCCACAGAGACACTTTGCAAAAGTCCATACTGACAAAGGCTAATAAGCATTCATCTAAAACGTTTCCTAGAAAAACTTTAAAAATTAAATAATCTGGAGAGTTTTTGTAAGATGTTTCTTCCATCAACCAACGAAGAAACACATTGGTACTTTCCCATGATGAGTGAGTGCTTCAGGATCTCTTGCACTTACATGTGCAGCAGAGTACTGCAATGGAAGCATGCTGGGCCCATAACCCAGAGGTAGGCAGATTGAAACTATCCTCTGCTATATGCATTTTTTTTGTTAATTAAAGTAATCCAAAACTGGGATTGATATTTTGTCTCTTTTATTTTTACTTAAAGTACAATAACTTTTACCATTTTAATTTGTTTTAATAGTATATTGACAGTATTGTTTTCTTTCAAAAATCCACTTCATTTTCTTTACCCTATTATTAAAATGGTAATTGACAAAAACAAACTACATTGTCACCAGAAGAGCAATACAAAATGTACAAGTGATATATTAAAATCATCTTTCCAGCTTGAATTTCAATGATGCATTGGGTCAACAAATTTGTGAGAAACATCTTCACCCTTAAATAAAGATTTTCTTAATTCCTTACCTGTGTGCTAATTAGATATCACCTTGTTTTCACATTAAACAGACTTCCACATGAGAAAGCAGCAAGGATGCAGTGGCGTTAATGTTTCATGGTGTCAACCTGTATTATTTCAGTAGACATTGAAATGAGGATGCATCTTGCTGCCTTTCCAATGAAACAAGTTTAATTTAGTAATAGGTGAAAAACCATCCTTACAAAGGTGTTAATCAGAGACTTGGCTTTGTGGACACTTTTCAGAGAACAAATTTGTTAGCATAAAAATAAAGCCAGAAAATAAAGAGCTGTTTAATCACTCAATTGGATTTTTCTGCCAGCATATTTTTTTTCTCTGCAACCCACTGCTAAATTGTGCTTCCTACCTGTTTTTATAAAATCACTGAATCAAATCTAACTCTGATTACATCAGAGAAGGCCAGGTACCCTACACAATAAGAGGGGGTTTGAAATTTTGACTTGTCTACTTAAATATCACCAAAATCTGATCACAAGGTCAATTACGTCCCTGGGTGGAATTGAACCACCAACCTTTTGGTTAATAGCCGAACACACTAACCGATTGCGCCACAGAGACACTTTGCAAAAAGTACATACTGACAAAGGCTAATAAGCATACATCTAGAACGTTTCCTAGAAAAACATTAAAAAATCAATAATCTGGAGAGTTTTTGTAAGATGTTTCTTCCATCAACCAACGAATAAACACATTGGTACTTTCCCATGATGAGTGAGTGCTTCAGGATCTCTTGCACTTACATGTGCAGCAGAGTACTGCAATGGAAGCATGCTGGACCCATAACCCAGAGGTAGGCAGATTGAAACTATCCTTTGCTATATGCATTTTTTTTTGTTAATTTAAGTAATCAAAACTGGGATTGATATTTTTGCTCTTTTATTTTTACTTAAAGTACAATAACTTTTACCATTTTAATTTGTTTTAATAGTATATTGACAGTATTGTTTTCTTTCAAAAATCCACTTAATTTTCTTTACCCTATTATTAAAATGGTAATTGACAAAAACAAACTACATTGTCACCAGAAGAGCAATACAAAATGTACAAGTGATATATTAAAATCATCTTTCCAGCTTGAATTTCAATGATGCATTGGGGCAACGATTTTGTGAGAAACATCTTCACCCTTAAATAAAGATTTTCTTAATTCCTTACCTGTGTGCTAATTAGATATCACCTTGTTTTCACATTAAACAGACTTCCACATGAGAAAGCAGCAAGGATGCAGTGGCGTTAATGTTTCCTGGTGTCAACCTGTATTATTTCAGTAGACATTGAAATGAGGATGCATCTTGCTGCCTTTCCAATGAAGCAAGTTTAATTTAGTAATAGGTGAAAAACCATCCCTACAAAGGTGTTAATCAGAGACTTTGCTTTGTGGACACTTTTCAGAGAACACATTTGTTAGCATAAAAATAAAGCCAGAAAATCAAGAGCTGTTTAATCACTCAAATGGATTTTTTTGCCAGCATATTTTTTTTCTCTGCAACCCACTGCTAAATTGTGCTTCCTAGCTGTTTTTTATAAAATCACTGAATCAAATCTAACTCTGATTACATCAGAGAAGGCCAGGTACCCTACACAATAAGAGGGGGTTTGAAATTTTGACTTGTCTACTTAAAGATCACCAAAATCTGATCACAAGGTCAATTACGTCCCTGGGTGTGATTGAACCCCCAACCTTTTGGTTAGTATCCGTACACACTAACTGATTGCGCCACAGAGACACTTTGCAGAAGTGAATACTGACAAAGGCTAATAAGCATTCATCTAAAACGTTTCCTAGAAAAACTTTAAAAAGTCAATAATCTGGAGAGTTTTTGTAAGATGTTTCTTCCATCAACCAACGAAGAAACACATTGGTACTTTCCCATGATGAGTGAGTGCTTCAGGATCTCTTGCGCTTACATGTGCAGCAGAGTACTGCAATGGAAGCATGCTGGGCCCATAACCCAGAGGTAGGCAGATTGAAACTATCCTTTGCTATATGCATTTTTTTTTTGTTAATTAAAGTAATCCAAAACTGGGATTGATATTTTTGCTCTTTTATTTTTACTTAAAGTACAATAACTTTTACCATTGTAATTTGTTTTAATAGTATATTGACAGTATTGTTTTCTTTCAAAAATCCACTTAATTTTCTTTACCCTATTATTAAAATGGTAATTGACAAAAACAAACTACATTGTCACCAGAAGAGCAATACAAAATGTACAAGTGATATATTAAAATCATCTTTCCAGCTTGAATTTCAATGATGCATTGGGGCAACGATTTTGTGAGAAACATCTTCACCCTTAAATAAAGATTTTCTTAATTCCTTACCTGTGTGCTAATTAGATATCACCTTGTTTTCACATTAAACAGACTTCCACATGAGAAAGCAGCAAGGATGCAGTGGCGTTAATGTTTCCTGGTGTCAACCTGTATTATTTCAGTAGACATTGAAATGAGGATGCATCTTGCTGCCTTTCCAATGAAGCAAGTTTAATTTAGTAATAGGTGAAAAACCATCCCTACAAAGGTGTTAATCAGAGACTTGGCTTTGTGGACACTTTTCAGAGAACAAATTTGTTAGCATAAAAATAAAGCCAGAAAATGAAGAGCTGTTTAATCACTCAATTGGATTTTTTTGCCAGCATATTTCTTTTTCTCTGCAACCCACTGCTAAATTGTGCTTCCTAGCTGTTTTTATAAAATCACTGAATCAAATCTAACTCTGATTACATCAGAGAAGGCCAGGTACCCTACACCATAACAGGGGGTTTGAAATTTTGACTTGTCTACTTAAAGATCACCAAAATCTGATCACAAGGTCAATTACGTCCCTGGGTGTGATTGAACCACCAACCTTTTGGTTAGTAGCCGTACACACTAACTGATTGCGCCACAGAGACACTTTGCAGAAGTAAATACTGACAAAGGCTAATAAGCATTCATCTAAAACGTTTCCTAGAAAAACTTTAAAAAGTCAATAATCTGGAGAGTTTTTGTAAGATGTTTCTTCCATCAACCAACGAAGAAACACATTGGTACTTTCCCATGATGAGTGAGTGCTTCAGGATCTCTTGCACTTAAATGTGCAGCAGAGTACAGCAATGGAAGCATGCTGGGCCCATAACCCAGAGGTAGGCAGATTGAAACTATCCTCTGCTATATGCATTTTTTTTTGTTAATTAAAGTAATCCAAAACTGGGATAGATATTTTGCCTCTTTTATTTTTACTTAAAGTACAATAACTTTTACCATTTTAATTTGTTTTAATAGTATATTGACAGTATTGTTTTCTTTCAGAAATCCACTTCATTTTCTTTACCCTATTATTAAAATGGTAATTGACAAAAACAAACTACATTGTCACCAGAAGAGCAATACAAAATGTACAAGTGATATATTAAAATCATCTTTCCAGCTTGAATTTCAATGATGCATTGGGGCAACGATTTTGTGAGAAACATCTTCACCCTTAAATAAAGATTTTCGTAATTTCTTAACTGTGTGCTAATTAGATATCACCTTGTTTTCACATTAAACAGACTTCCACATGAGAAAGCAGCAAGGATGCAGTGGCGTTAATGTTTCCTGGTGTCAACCTGTATTATTTCAGTAGACATTGAAATGAGGATGCATCTTGCTGCCTTTCCAATGAAGCAAGTTTAATTTAGTAATAGGTGAAAAACCATCCCTACAAAGGTGTTAATCAGAGACTTGGCTTTGTGGACACTTTTCAGAGAACAAATTTGTTAGCATAAAAATAAAGCCAGAAAATGAAGAGCTGTTTAATCACGCAATTTGATTTTTTTGCCAGCATATTTCTTTTTCTCTGCAACCCACTGCTAAATTGTGCTTCCTAGATGTTTTTATAAAATCACTGAATCAAATCTAACTCTGATTACATCAGAGAAGGCCAGGTACCCTACACCATAACAGTGGGTATGAAATTTGACTTGTCTACTTAAAGATCACCAAAATCTGATAACAAGGTCAATTAGGTCCCTGGGTGGGATTGAACCACCAACCTTTTGGTTAATAGCCGTACATACTAACTGATTGCGCCACAGAGACACTTTGCAAAAGTTTATACTGACAAAGGCTAATAAGCATTCATCTAAAACGTGTCCTAGAAAAACTTTAAAAAGTCAATAATCTGGAGAGTTTTTGTAAGATGTTTCTTCCATCAACCAACGAAGAAACACATTGGTACTTTCCCATGATGAGTGAGTGCTTCAGGATCTCTTGCACTTACATGTGCAGCAGAGTAATGCAATGGAAGCATGCTGGGCCCATAAGCCAGAGGTAGGCAGATTGAAACTATCCCCTGCTATATGCATTTTTTTTGTTAATTAAAGTAATCCAAAACTGGGATTGATATTTTGGCTCTTTTATTTTTACTTAAAGTACAATAACTTTTACCATTTTAATTTGTTTTAATAGTATATTGACAGTATTGTTTTCTTTCAGAAATCCACTTCATTTTCTTTACCCTATTATTAAAATGGTAATTGACAAAAACAAACTACATTGTCACCAGAAGAGCAATACAAAATGTACAAGTGATATATTAAAATCATCTTTCCAGCTTGAATTTCAATGATGCATTGGGGCAACGATTTTGTGGGAAACATCTTCACCCTTAAATAAAGATTTTCTTAATTCCTTACCTGTGTGCTAATTAGATATCACCTTGTTTTCACATTAAACAGACTTCCACATGAGAAAGCAGCAAGGATGCAGTGGCGTTAATGTTTCCTGGTGTCAACCTGTATTATTTCAGTAGACATTGAAATGAGGATGCATCTTGCTGCCTTTCCAATGAAGCAAGTTTAATTTAGTAATAGGTGAAAAACCATCCCTACAAAGGTGTTAATCAGAGACTTGGCTTTGTGGACACTTTTCAGAGAACAAATTTGTTAGCATAAAAATAAAGCCAGAAAATGAAGAGCTGTTTAATCACTCAAATGGATTTTTTTGCCAGCATATTTCTTTTTCTCTGCAACCCACTGCTAAATTGTGCTTCCTAGCTGTTTTTATAAAATCACTGAATCAAATCTAACTCTGATTACATCAGAGAAGGCCAGGTACCCTATACCATAACAGGGGGTTTGAAATTTTGACTTGTCTACTTAAAGATCACCAAAATCTGATAACAAGGTCAATTACGTACCTGGGTGGGATTGAACCACCAACCTTTTGGTTAATAGCCATACACACTAACTGATTGCGCCACAGAGACACATTGCGAAAGTATATACTGACAAGGGCTAATAAGCATTCATCTAAAACGTTTCCTAGAAAAACTTTAAAAAGTCAATAATCTGGAGAGTTTTTGTAAGATGTTTCTTCCATCAACCAACGAAGAAACACATTGGTACTTTCCCATGATGAGTGAGTGCTTCAGGATCTCTTGCACTTACATGTGCAGCAGAGTACTGCAATGGAAGCATGCTGGGCCGAGAACCCAGAGGTAGGCAGATTGAAACTATCCTCTGCTATATGCATTTTTTTTAATTAAAGTAATCCAAAATTGGGATTGATATTTTAGCTCTTTTATTTTTACTTAAAGTACAATAACTTTTACCATTTTAATTTGTTTAATAGTATATTGACAGTATTGTTTTCTTTCAAAAATCCACTTAATTTTCTTTACCCTATTATTAAAATGGTAATTGACAAAAACAAACTACATTGTCACCAGAAGAGCAATACAAAATGTACAAGTGATATATTAAAATCATCTTTCCAGCTTGAATTTCAATGATGCATTGGGGCAACGATTTTGTGAGAAACATCTTCCCCTTTCTTTGCAGGTAGAGGAAGGAAAAGAGGGAAGAGGTCTGTAGCCTCTTCAAGATCGCAGGAGCAGAGATCGTCCTCTGCTTTTGCCAAATCCACTGCATGACGCTGGGGCTCTCTTGCAGGAGCCCGCACCAGTGGGGGGCACGTCTAAAACTCTTCAGTCAGTTCTGGATTCATTCGGACCTGGACTCGTGGGCTTTACAAATAGTGTCCCAAGGGTACAAACTGGGGTTTCAAGACGTTCCCCCTCACCGATTGTTCAAATCAGCCTTAGTCAGCAGGGAGAAGGTTTTTATTCAAGCCTCTTCGTGGTCCCGAAGCCGGACGGCTCAGTCAGACCAATCTTAAATCTGAAATCCCTTAATTTCTACCTAAAGAAATTCAATTTCAAGATGGAATCTCTCAGGGTAGTGATTTCCAGTCCGGGGGATAAAGGAGATTTCATGGTTTTGGTAGACATAAAGGATGCCTACTTATATGTTCCCATTTAGCCACTGCATCAAGCTACCTGAGGTTTGCAATTCAGGATTGTCATTACCAATTTCAGACGTTGCCGTTTGGTCTGTCCACGGCTCCGAGGATTTTCACCAGGGTGATGGCGGAAATGATGGTTCTCCTTCGCAAGCAAGGAGTCACAATTATCCCGTACTTGGATGATCTCCTGATAAAGGCGAGATCCAGGGACCAGTTGGTGCAAAACATCTACTCTCCCTGACAGTTCTTCAACAACATGGTTGGCTCCTAAACTTGCCAAAATCGCAGTTGGTCCCAATGACGCGGTTGTTGTTTTTGGGAGTGATACTGGACACAGAAGAGGTTTTCTTCTAGTGGAAAGGCTCTGGAGATCCAGAGTCTGGTCAAACAAATTCTGAAACCAGCAAGAGTGTTAATCCATCAATGCATTCAGTTGCTGGGGAAGATGGTTGCGGCCTACGAGGCCATTCAGTTTGGCAGGTTCCATGACAGAGTGTTCCAGTGGGACCTGTTGGACAAGTGGTCCGGATCCCACCTACACATGCACCGGAGGATAATCCTGTCTTCCAAGACCAGAATCTCACTCCATTGGTGGCTGCACAGTTCTCACCACCTAGAGGGGCGATGGTTCGGGATCCAGGACGGGATCCTAGGGACCACGGATGCAACCCTCTGAGGCTGGAGAGCAGTCACACAGGGGGAAAACATCCAAGGAAGATGGTCAAGTCTTCCTTGGATGTTTTCATCTCCACATAAATGTTCTGGAGTTAAGGGCCATTTAATAACTGCAGACACAGTACGCACTGGGACGGGTGCCAGGCATCCTCTACGGACTAAGAGAAAAGGATTTACCGGTAGGTATTAAAATCCTATTTTCTCTAACGTCCTAGAGGATGCTGGGGACTCCGTAAGGACCATGGGGATAGACGGGCTCCGCAGGAGACATGGGCACTTTAAGAAAGACTTTAGTTCTGGGTGTGCACTGGCTCCTCCCTCTATGCCCCTCCTCCAGACCTCAGTTTGATACTGTACCCAGTGGAGACTGGGTGCTTTTCAGGAGCTCTCCTGAGCTTTCTGACAGAAAGTATTTTGTTAGGTTTTTAATTTTCAGGGAGCACTGCTGGCAACAGACTCCCTCATCGAGGGACTGAGGGGAGAGAAGCAGCCCTACTCTCTGAGTTGCAAGGTCCTGCTTCTTAGGCTACTGGACACCATTAGCTCCAGTGGGATTGGTACGCAGTATCTCACCCTCGCCGTCCGTCCCAGAGCCGCGCCGCCGTCCCCCTCGCAGAGCCGGAAGATAGAAGCCGGGTGAGTATGAGAAGAAAAGAAGACTTCAGAGGCGGCAGAAGACTTCATGATCTTCACTGAGGTAACGCACAGCACTGCAGCTGTGCGCCTTTGCTCCCATACACCTCACATACTCCGGTCACTGTAAGGGTGCAGGGCGCAGGGGGGGTGCCCTGGGCAGCAATATAAACCTCTTTCGCAAAAATATAACATATATACAGCTGGGCACTTTATATATGTATAAGCCCCCACCAATTTTACAGTTTAAGCGGGACAGAAGCCCGCCTCCGAGGGGGCGGGGCTTCTCCCTCAGCACTCACCAGCGCCATTTTTTCTCCACAGCACCGCTGAGAGGAAGCTCCCCGGACTCTACCCTGCTTATACCACGTTAGACAAGAGGGTTGAAAAGAGGGGGGGGGGCACATAATTCGCAAATTACATACAGCAGCACTACTGGGCAAACATTAAGTTACTGTTTTATTCCTGGGTTATATAGCGCTGGGGGGTGTGCTGGCATACTCTCTCTCTGTCTCTCCAAAGGGCCTTGTGGGGAAACTGTCTTCAGAAAAAGCATTCCCTGTGTGTGAAGTGTCTCGGTACACGTGTGTCGACATGTCTGAGGAAGAAGGCTATATTAGAGAGGAGCGGGAGCAAATGAATGTGGTGTCTCCGCCGACAGCTGATTGGATGGATATGTGGAATGTTTTAAATGCTAGTGTAAACTCATTGCACAAAAGATTAGACAAGGCAGAAGCTTTGGGACAGTCAGGGTTTCAACCCATGCCTGATCCTATGTTGCAGGGACTGTCAGGGTCTCATAAGCGCCCACTATCCCAGATTGTTGACACAGATACCGACACGGATTCTGACTCCAGTGTCGATTACGATGATGCAAAGTTACAGCCAAAATTGGCAAAATCCATTCGATTTATGATTATGGCAATAAAAGATGTTTTGCACATCACAGAGGAACCCCCTGTCGCTGACAAGAGCGTACATATGTACAAGGGAAAGAAGCCTGAGGTAACCTTTCCCCCCTCACACGAGCTGAACGAGTTATGTGAAAAAGCTTGGGAATCTCCAGATAAAAGACTGCAGATTTCCAAAAGGATTCTTATGGCGTATCCTTTCCCATCAACGGATAGGTTACGATGGGAATCCTCCCCTAGGGTGGACAAAGCATTAACACGCTTATCCAAGAAGGTAGCCCTCCCGTCCCAGGATACGGCTACCCTCAAAAAGTGTGCTGACCGCAAACAGGAGATTACCCTGAAGTCCATTTATACACATTCAGGTACCTTACTCAGACCGGCAATTGCGTCGGCCTGGGTGTGTAGTGCTGTAGCGGCATGGACAAATACCTTATCTGAGGGGATGGATAGCCTAGACAAGGATACTATTTTATTGACCCTGGGGCATATAAGAGATGCTGTCCTATATATGTGTGTATGCAAACTACAGGTGGTGCTGCAGGGCCCACACCCTTTTACTTGTCTTGTAGAGCAGCTCTGACGCTGTTACAGTGCCCAGCTGCTGCAAGAAATCAGCTTGAATGCTTCAGGGGCTTGGGCATGGCCAACATGAGCCCCACACCGAAGGAGGGTGGGGGTGTTTAATGCAAACTTCGGGTTATCCAAGCGCCGCAAAAGGCCGCCATGCCCTGCATGCCCCTTTTCTCTTTTCATATACAGATGAGGGTTCCAGCCAACTTTGGCCCACTGCTTGGATGACATCACCGTATGCAAATCCGTCTGCTGCAGACCTTCCCCCAGGAATGCTTGCAATAGTTGTTGCATATGGTTTAATGTCTGAGGGTGCTTCAGTATTAGGCAGCCTTCCGCCCTCCCATGTTCATCTGAAAAGATGTGGTCTCCCTGCAGTTGTTGTCCCCAGACGAGAGTTCCCTTGTGCTTCCTCAGTTAAATCTCCTTAACTTGACGGCGGTGTGCCCGAGCAGACACCCTCCCCAGCCCTATCCCAACACATACTTATCTTGCATATGAGATCTATTGATCATGAAGATAGTTCTCACAGGTTGAGGTTCATCCTGGCCCCGCTCCCCGCTGGAGAGCGCTGATGGGGACAGCAGCGGGGCTTCAGCAGAAGGGTGAGTACATGTGGCCAGAGACCTCCCTTCCCATGTGCAGGCCTGCAGAGTCTGCCGCGCAGGATGAGGCATGTGGCACTCTCCCTCCCAGGGGCTCTTCCAGATGTAGCTCCTCAGCAGTATTTTTCCCGGGCTGCGCGGCGCTCTCCCCGACTGGCATCCGCCCTGGAACACTGCCTTCCTCAACGCAACATCAGCAGGGGGCCCTGGCCTCATCACCATCCCAGGTCTTTCTCATGTATGTATCATGTATGTGTGTGTGATATATGTATGAATCATATATGTTTGTGATATATATATCTATCTATCTATCTATCTATCTATCTATCTATCTATCTATCTATCTATCTATCTATCTATCTATCTATCTATCGTATGTGTGTGTATATATATGTATCTATCATGTATGTATGTATGTATCTATCTTGTATGTATGTGTTCTATCTATCTATCTATCTATCTATCTATCTATCTATCTATCTATCGTGTGTGTGATATATGTATGTATCACACCTTCCTCTATACATATACATACATACATACATACATACATTCACACACACACACACACACACACACACACACACACCTATATCTGTACGTACACTGACATACACACACCAACATCTATACATTAACACGCTGACCCCTAAACGTACACACACCTGCATCTATACCTACACATGCTGACACGTGGACGTACACCGGCTTACCCACATGTGAATCTATACATACATGTGCTGACACCTGGACATACACTGATGTACCCACACCTAACATCTATACATACACATGCTAACACCTGGACGTATACAGACGTACCCACATTTGCATCCATGCATATATAGATGTAGGTGTGTGTATGTCAGTGTACGTCCAGGTGTCAACGCGTGTATGTATAGATGCAGGTGTGGGTACGTCTGTGTATGTCCAGGTGTCAGAATGTGTATGTATAGATGCAGGTGTGGGAAGGTCAGTGTAGGTTCAGGTGTCAGCGCATGTATGTATAGATGCAGGTGCTTGTATGTCCAGATGTCAGTGCATGTATGTATAGATGCAAGTGTGGGTACTTCGGTGTATGTCCATTTGTCAGCGCGTGTATATATAGATGCAGGTGCTTGTATGTTGGTGTATGTCCAGGTGTCAGCATGTGTATGTATAGATGCAGGTGTGGGAATGTTGGTGTATGTCCAGGTGTCAGGGCGTGTATGTATGGATATTAGGTGTGGGTACATCAGTGTATGTCCAGGTGTTAGCGCATGTATGTATAGATGTATATATACACACACATACGATAGATAGATAGATAGATAGATAGATAGATAGATAGATAGATACATATTATAAGGGCACGGTCGTGCCCTTATATTAAGGCTGAATCGAACAAACGGAATTCTCCCATAGGGAACTTCTGAGATGGGGGCATGGTGTTTGAGGGGCTACACCTCAAAACTGATTGGACGTACTGAGCTGAAATTTGGCATGGGCGTGTAGAATCGTCACCCGGTGCTGCATGCCAAATTTCAGGGCAAAATAATAAAAAATGAGGAATTGGGAGTAACCTAAAGTTCCAACTGTCAGTTTTTTTCTGTGACTTCCTTTGTGGCTTTTTGACACCGTTTTCCTATAGAGTGAATTAGATATTTTTTGGGAAGGCATAACTCCGGATAGAGGACGAATTAAGACTTGGGGTTTGTTTTACTAGATAGAGTATGCCCCAGTGTAGTGCCTTTTGGGGTTGTGGTTTTTCAGAAAGTTATAGGGTTTTTTTAATTAAGAGAAATATGCCCCATTATAGAGATAGGGCTTTTCAATTTGTTGCGGCTGCGCAGTGGCCGCCAGGAGAGCGAGAGTGAGTGAGGGAAGGGGTCTCGTGCAGGCTGAGGTTATAAAAGTAGCTGCTGGCGGCGGGAGGAGAGCCAGCGGTTCCTGGGTGTGTGCACCTGCGGTCCCTTACAGACTGCAGCGACCCATTAGGACTGTGGAGGAGAGGGGTAGCGGCATAGCAGCCGCAGGCTTACCGAAAGTGCTCACTACTGAGCAATATGGTCCCCTTACCCGAAGTGGGAGCCGCAGCGGGAGGAATAGCTGGAGTTGCGCCGCAGGAGAAAGTCAGAGGACATCCAGAAGAGACATCCGGTGCAGCGCTGACTCCTGACTGACAGCGCTTGCCTACTGAGCGGTGTGGTACCCCCACACCTGAAGCGGGTGCGGGAGCGGCAGCCGGAGAAGACAGCTGTGCTGCACGGAAGAAGTCAGGCAGCAGCAACAGCACCAGCGGGCTGAGGTGGGGAGGATCAGTATGGTCCCTTACGTGCGGCTCACATTCAGATCCATCCAGCTCCCTTCCCCTCCTCCCCTGCACCCTTAGCAGCCTGCCCCCACATCTCATTCACCCACCGCCGCAGACTCCTCCGCCACACGGTTATTATAATAAGGCCACCCCCCTACCCCCTTCCCTCCCTGCTATGTGTCCAGCCACCCCCCCCTCACCTGCTGTGTGTCCGGCCTACCCCCCCCCCCCCTCACCTGCTGTGTGTCCAGCCCCCCCCTCACCTGCTGTGTGTCCAGCCCCCCCCCTCACCTGCTGTGTGTCCGGCCTACCCCCCACTCCCTGCTGTGTGTCCAGCCACCCCCCCCTCACCTGCTGTGTGTCCGGCCTACCCCCCCCCCTGCTGTGTGTCCAGCCCCCCCCCCCCATCCCTGCTGTGTGTCCGGCCTACCCCCCCCTGCTGTGTGTCCAGCCCCCCCCCTCCCTGCTGTGTGTCCGGCCTACCCCCCCCCTCCCTGCTGTTTGTCCGGCCTACCCCCCCCTCCCTGCTGTGTGTCCAGACCCCCCCCCTCACCTGCTGTGTGTCCAGCCACCCCCCCCCCTGCTGTGTGTCCGGCCTACCCCCCCCTGCTGTGTGTCCAGCCCCCCCCCCTCCCTGCTGTGTGTCCGGCCTACCCCCCCCCTCCCTGCTGTTTGTCCGGCCTACCCCCCCCCCTCCCTGCTGTGTGTCCAGACCCCCCCCCTCACCTGCTGTGTGTCCAGCCACCCCCCCCCCCCTCACCTGCTGTGTGTCCGGCCTACCCCCCCCTCCCTGCTGTTTGTCCGGCCTACCCCCCCCTCCCTGCTGTTTGTCCGGCCACCCTCCCCTCCCGTGCTGTGTGTCCGGCGGCCTACCCCCCCCCTCCCTGCTGTGTGTCCGGCCTACCCCCCCTCACCTGCTGTGTGTCCAGCCCCCCCCTCACCTGCTGTGTGTCCAGCCCCCCCCCCCTCACCTGCTGTGTGTCCAGCCCCCCCCCCTCACCTGCTGTGTGTCCAGCCCCCCCCCTCACCTGCTGTGTGTCCAGCCCCCCCCCCTCACCTGCTGTGTGTCCAGCCCCCCCCCCCTCACCTGCTGTGTGTCCAGCCCCCCCCCCTCACCTGCTGTGTGTCCAGCCCCCCCCCTCACCTGCTGTGTGTCCAGCCCCCCCCCTCACCTGCTGTGTGTCCAACCCCTCACCTGCTGTGTGTCCAGCCCCCCCCCCTCACCTGCTGTGTGTCCAGCCCCCCCCCCCTCACCTGCTGTGTGTCCAGCCCCCCCCCTCACCTGCAGTGTGTCCAGCCACCCCCCCTCCCCTGCTGTGTGTCCGGCCTACCCCCCCCTTCCTCCCTGCTGTTTGTCCGGCCACCCTCCCCTCCCCTGCTGTGTGTCCTGCCTACCCCCCCTCCCTGCTGTGTGTCCAGCCACCCCCCCCCCCTCACCTGCTGTGTGTCCGGCCTACCCTCCTCTGCTGTTTGTCTGGCCACTATCCCTTCCCCTCCCCTGCTGTGTGTTCGGCAACTCCCCCCTCTTCCCGCTGTGTTCGGCCACCCCCTACCCCCTCCCCTCCCTGCCGTGTGTCCGGTCACCCTCCCCTCTCTGCTGTGTGTCCAGCCACCCCCCCCCTCTCTGCTGTGTGTCCGGCCACCCCCCCCAGACACGCAGCGCCTGACACGCATACGCATATGCAGCGCCTGACACACACACACACACACACACAGCACCTGACACACACACACACACACACACACACACACAGCACCTGACACACGCACACACACAGCACCTGACACACGCACACACACAGCACCTGACACTCACACAGACCTGACACACGCGCACACACTCACACGCAGCACCTGACACACACGCAGCACCTGACACACGCACACACAGACGCAGCACCTGACACTCACACGGACCTGACCCACACGCACACACTCACACGCGGCGCCTGACGCACATAGACACGCGGCGCCTGACTCACACGCGGCGCCTGACGCACACGCGGCGCCTGACGCACACGCGGCGCCTGACAGACATGCGGCGCCTGACACACACGCACAGGCAGCGCCTGGCACACACGCACAGGCAGCGCCTGGCACACACGCACAGGCAGCGCCTGGCACACACGCACAGGCAGCGCCTGACACACACGCAGCGCCTGACACACACAGACACGCAGCGCCTGACACACACAGACACGCAGCGCCTGACGCACAGGCAGCGCCTGACACACACGCACACGCACAGGCAGCGCCTGACACACGCAGCGCCTGACACACGCAGCGCCTGACACACACACGCACCTGACACTCACATGCTCCTGACACACGCAGCACCTGACATACTCACACGCAGCACCTGACACACACGCAGACACGCAGCATCTGACACACACACACGCAGCACCTGACACACACACGCAGCACCTGACACACAAACACGCAGACACGCAGCGCCTGACACACACGCAGACACGCAGCGCCTGACACACACGCAGACACGCAGCGCCTGACACACACGCAGACACGCAGCGCCTGCCACACACGCTGCGCCTGCGACACACGCAGCGCCTGACACACACGCAGAGCCTGACACACACGCAGCGCCTGACACACACGCAGACACGCAGCGCCTGACACACACGCAGACACGCAGCGCCTGACACACACGCAGCGCCTGAAACACACGCAGACACGCAGCGCCTGACACACACGCAGACACGCAGCGCCTGACACACACGCAGCGCCTGACACACACGCAGCGCCTGACACACACGCAGCGCCTGACACACACGCAGACACGCAGCGCCTGACATTGGGAGTAACCTAAAGTTCCAACTGTCAGTTTTTTTCTGTGACTTCCTTTGTGGCTTTTTGACACCGTTTTCCTATAGAGTGAATTAGATATTTTTTGGGAAGGCATAACTCCGGATAGAGGACGAATTAAGACTTGGGGTTTGTTTTACTAGATAGAGTATGCCCCAGTGTAGTGCCTTTTGGGGTTGTGGTTTTTCAGAAAGTTATAGGGTTTTTTTAATTAAGAGAAATATGCCCCATTATAGAGATAGGGCTTTTCAATTTGTTGCGGCTGCGCAGTGGCCGCCAGGAGAGCGAGAGTGAGTGAGGGAAGGGGTCTCGTGCAGGCTGAGGTTATAAAAGTAGCTGCTGGCGGCGGGAGGAGAGCCAGCGGTTCCTGGGTGTGTGCACCTGCGGTCCCTTACAGACTGCAGCGACCCATTAGGACTGTGGAGGAGAGGGGTAGCGGCATAGCAGCCGCAGGCTTACCGAAAGTGCTCACTACTGAGCAATATGGTCCCCTTACCCGAAGTGGGAGCCGCAGCGGGAGGAATAGCTGGAGTTGCGCCGCAGGAGAAAGTCAGAGGACATCCAGAAGAGACATCCGGTGCAGCGCTGACTCCTGACTGACAGCGCTTGCCTACTGAGCGGTGTGGTACCCCCACACCTGAAGCGGGTGCGGGAGCGGCAGCCGGAGAAGACAGCTGTGCTGCACGGAAGAAGTCAGGCAGCAGCAACAGCACCAGCGGGCTGAGGTGGGGAGGATCAGTATGGTCCCTTACGTGCGGCTCACATTCAGATCCATCCAGCTCCCTTCCCCTCCTCCCCTGCACCCTTAGCAGCCTGCCCCCACATCTCATTCACCCACCGCCGCAGACTCCTCCCCCACACGGTTATTATAATAAGGCCACCCCCCTACCCCCTTCCCTCCCTGCTATGTGTCCAGCCACCCCCCCTCACCTGCTGTGTGTCCGGCCTACCCCCCCCCCTCACCTGCTGTGTGTCCAGCCCCCCCCCTCACCTGCTGTGTGTC